>NC_056742.1:6177040-6329540 GCF_019279795.1 Protopterus annectens
GCTTAATGACAATTTCTGCTATTATCACAGTAAGAAACAACACAGTCATAATGGTAAACTGGACTGCACAATCATTTGTTATGTAGCTGTTTATTTCTTGAGCAAGTACTTCAAATATGCAATAATACTTACAGATTTAAACATTTGAACAGACAAATATTATGGCAGCATGTAGCAAAAGTAAAAACACAGCAGAGTTAATCATGGACATATTTCTTTGGGAGGCAGATCACTGTTACTTGTGGCCATGTGTCACTCCAGCAGTTTATGAGAAAGAAGCAATCTCACTGTGAATAAGTCATCACTTTTTTGAAAAAGCATTTCTGTAACTCCAGACTCCAGCTGTTCACACGGTTTGCTTGCCAAATATATTCAAAAGAATAGTGGTCAGCCATTCACTTTATGTGGTTGCATTTGTAAAACAATTTCAGTAATGACTTATCATACAGTATAATGTATGGCTAGACAATCAAAAATCAAATACAATGACAGAACTCCATTCATAAGTGTAAAGCACAGTTGACAAATGTGCCTGGTCCTTCAGAGATGCTGAAGGCTTAGACATTTTCTTAGGCAAATGTTGATGTGCATCATTATGAGCAAAAACAGATTCAAAGGCAACATTACCATTATTTTCAAAGTACATTATGAATGATTTGTTAGTTGGGACTTTCTTACAATGAGAAGCATTTTGTGAAGGTACAGTTACTTCAGAGAGCAATAATCACAATCCATTATTTTATGTAACATTGTTAGAAGGCAGTTCATAACAAACAAATTACATTTTTGTTGCCTCATCACTGTAGATCAAAACAGTAACAAAGTAGATCCCGTTAGAATGATAGCATTTTTATAGCCAAACAGAAATCAATGATGGCTGATTTGCATTTAGACATCTTTCTTGACAAGGGTAGAAAACTATTTGAATAAAGAGAGTTACCCTTCTTGAAAGCATATTGTGGGAAGTCTACTATATCTCTCTTCCTCCAAGCAGACTGCTGAGATCTCTCCAATGTTAGCGGTTGAAAGGACATACTCATCCTTTGGATTTTTTGGGGCCTAGATGACCACATGGAATTCCTAATTTTTTTGCCTGAGAAATCACTAGGATCACATTGTCTCTTATCAGTATATTGACTGCAGAGTCTGTGTGCCTGACAATGAAGTCACTGATAACTAGAACTTGTCTGGTATTATCTGTTTTAGCTGTAGATCCTTTCTTCACTAAGACCTATGCCATTTTAGCTTCTTTAATTCTAGTAGCAGCATGTGCTGATGTGATAGTGATAAGCATGGATGATGTTGCTGTAACCATGAGAACAGTAGGTTTATGTGAGTATGTCTGGCTGTAGTGCTTTATTAAGAGATCTTGAAGGACTTGGATGGGTTCTTTTTGACTACCTCAGCATGCCCGACTGTATCTCATTGATTATAGCACATGTGATGAATTTACACTTCATAACCATAGCATCTTACATTATTTGGAGCTGTGAGCTGTCATCCTCAATCATTTGAATAAGTTTTATTTTTTTGGCACTAATGCAGGCTATTGCGATTTTAGCATTACTTTGAATTTGTATTAGACAGCACCAAGTTCAGCCAAGTTAGCGGATCGTATAAGAGGAGACACCGATTTAAGGTTATTTAAAATTGAAATTCCATTTTCATGAACTGAAATTCTGGGAATTTTACCAATGATTGCAAAGTGTAATTCTTGGTTATTCACTTGTAATTTGTTAAGTATGTCTATATATAAGCAACAAAAAAAGAAAAACAAACAAAAAGCACTGAGTAAGCAAAGTTTTTTTTTATAATTAAGAAAAAAATGGGAAGAAAAACAAAGTATGATGGAGGAGTGCCCAGACCTATGATGCCCTAGTCCACTGACTTTCTTGAGTCTATTGCTTTTCTCCTACTCTCTTAGTCTAGATTATGGATGTTTGTGGCATTTTATCAGAAAAATGGAGTTTCTGTTTGCTTTGTAGTATGGCGTATACTAACATGATTTCAACAGTGAGATATTGATTTAGCTTTTACATGGCATTTTAATGGGTCTGTTTCCATTCCCATTATGTTTTTTTTTGTTAGTGTACCTTAGTTAATGGGTCTGTTTCCATTCCAGTTACAAGTTTTTTTGTTAGTGACCTTAGAAGTTCTGTTATAACAACACAATCTTACATTTATTTATGTATTTATTTATTTATTTATTTATTGCATTTGTTGACCGGGAAAGTCCACTGGGCCTAGAAAAGCCCATTTACAGTGGAGGCCTTTGGGAGAAAAGCTCCACATTGTTACATGCATTTAACTAATAAAAACATTGTTGATACATAATTAAAAAATGGACCCATTACAACATACAATTAATAAACACATTACTACATACAATTGATAGGCATAGATAAAATAGCAGGTATGACATATTAATATTCAATACAAAACAGAGGCATTTTGAAAGTGAGAGCATGAGTGGAAACAGAATAATGTAGTACCTTAGAAGTGTATGAGAGCTGAACAAGAAAAAAAGTATATACATGTGAGTGTATAGGGTTCAAAGCAAAGTGGTGATGAGTTCAGGGTGTAGAGGGGGTGAATAGAGTGTATTAGGCTGCAGAGGCATGAGAGAGCAAGTGTAAGAAGATACAGAGAAAGTGTGGGAAGGTTTAGAGAAATTGAATCAGAGAGGTCAGGGTTCAGGATGAGTTCAGGGTATAGAAGGGGTGAACAGAAGGTATTAAGCTGCAGAGGCATGAGAGAGCAAGTGTAGGAAGATACTGAGAAAGAGTGGGAAAGTTTAGAGAAATTGAGACAGAGAGGCATTCTACAGAGGGATATTAGGTGTTGGGATTTATCTATGGGATACAACAGCATAGCCAGTTAGAAGTGTAATTTTAGGGATTTCTTAAAAGAATCAGACTTACTAGTTGATCTGAGTGAAGGAGGAAGATCATTCCATAACTTAGCGACAGAGTAGGGGTACAGCATTTGGTCAGCTGATAGTTTGGGTTTCTCTATGGCCAGCAACATTTTGTTTTCTGACCTGAGGTGGTGATTGGGCTGGTACATGGTCAGTATAGCTGAGAGGGAAGGGCACTGTTCAGGTTGGTAGATTATTTTCTGGGCTGTTGTTAGTTGAAGGTAAGTAAGTTGGTTGTAGGATTCTAGCCAATTTAGTTGATGCAATGTAGATCAGTGGAAGGTAGAGTATTTAGAGTTTCTGGCAAATTTGGCAACTTTATTATAGCAGGAATCAAGCTTGCTTTTTAGGGAAGATTGTAGGTTGGTAAGGATGGGAGCACCATAAAGCAGTGTTGATAGTAGGAAGGATGTGGCAAGGGCCTTTTTGGCAGTGAGACTGAGGAAATAGTTATGACGATATAGGCCACCTAGCTTTTGGTGGGTTTTTTGATGTTGCTGTAGATATGAAGGTCAAAGGTTAGTTTGTTGTCAATGATGACACCTAGCAGTTTGGTACTGGGGATGACATCTATGATAGTATTGCTATTTGAAGTAACTGTAAACAGAGATTTGTCAATGGTGCTAGTTTTTGTGGGGGTGAATAATAGTTTTGTTTTGTTGGGGTTAAGGGTAAGGTGGGACATCCATTGCTCAGTAGAGGTGAATGCTTCTTGGGTAAGTTGCTGTAATTTGATGAGAGATTTTGAGGAGGAGATGATAGTAGAGTCATCAGCATATTGGATGATGGTACTGTGAGTAAGGGTTTGATGGAAGTTATTGACGAATATGGTAAAGAAGAGGGGGCCTAGAATAGATCCTTGGGGGACACCTGTGTTAACAGTAATGAAAGGGGAGGAAGAGTTTTGCCATTTAGAGGATTGCTGCCTATTTTTTAGGTAGTTAGTAAACCATTGTAGAGTGGGGGAGACAGATTAAGGTTGGAGAGTTTGTTGAGCAGCAGGAAATGAGAAATGGTGTTGAATGCCGTAGATAGATCGAGAAAGAGAGCTGCGACTAAGGAGCCAAGTGTCACAGGCCCTATTTACTGTGTCTAAGAGACCTTGGGACCCAGGTGGACTGTAGTGTCTCCTTTGATAGTCACATCGCCACAGTAGTCAGGAAGTCCTTCTACGTGGCACACCTCATCATAAAAGGGTTCGCATCGAAGAAAAAAGAGGTCATTGTTCCCCTCTACTCATCACTTATTAGACCCATTATAGAGTACAATGCCCCTTTTGGAATGTACCTCACACAAGACTTCTGCAGCAGCTGGAAAGGCCACAGAAGTACCTCACAAAGAGGATTACTGGCCTCAAACAAATGCCCTACACTGGTCTCCTCAAAAAACTTCAGCTTTACTCCATAGCATATCGCCTACTCCGGGATGATCTCTGCCTAACATATAAAGCTATGTCAAACCCAGAGCTGTTGGACATGCTACACCTAAAAAAATCCCAATCCCTCTGAGCTATACACTCTAGGAACCTAAACCTTGTCACCACAATAAACAGGACACGCTGGAGGGATGCAATCCTGTCCCAGAGACTTCCTATACTCTGGAAACTACCCATCCATGTCAAGCAAAGTTCTTCATTAGCACTCTTCAAGAAAAATCTTGATGAGTGGATGGGAAATAGAAAATACACCCCGGGGATCACTTCTGTCTCTCTGCTGGACAGTGACACAGGAAAATAACTTTCTTGGGTGGTGTAAGCTATGGAACCTCGCTGGCTAGGCTTACATAGGCCCTTGGGCTGATAGCCTAGTACCTACCTATGAACCTATGAACGTATGAGGGCAGTATCGGTGCTATGTCCAGGCCTACAGCCATGCTGTGTGTGAGAAAGCAGTTGGTGTTTAACTAGATGTTTGATGAGCTGTGTATGGATGCACTTCTCTAATATTTTAGAGGTGGGGAAAGAATGGCAATGGGACGGAAGTTTGAAATGTTAAAGTCATTGCCGCCTTTATGTAGAGGAATGAGAAATTATTTTTTTCCAGATGTCTGATATACAGGATTCTTGAATGGGCCTGTTAAGGAGTATTCTGATAGGGTAAGCTATGGAAGGGGCTGCTAGTTGTAGGTATTCTGCAGGTAGATCGTCAGGAGCATTTGTGCAAGGTTTGAGTTTATGAAGTAGATTTTGAATGGTGGAAGTGGTGATGAGAGATAATGAGAAGATGGGTGTGTTGTTTGAGGTGTAGTAGACGGATGGAGTATTTGAAGTGTCAGGGGAGATGGGTGGGAAGGTTGTAGTTAGGTTGGTGATGGTGTCAATGAAGTATGTGTTGAATAGCGTAGCTGTCTCAGAGGGGGTTTTATCTGGAGTTGTGCATGGGGTGTTGTTAGTATCTGGGTGGAGTAAGGAGTTAATTGCTCCCCAGAATTTTTTGAGATTGTGTTTGTGCTGATCTTGTATGGATTGTAAGTACTCATTTTTGTTTCTGACCACTAAACTTTTTGCTTGATTGTGAAGTTGTTTGTATTGCTTTAGGCTAAGGGGTGTTTTGTTTTTTTTTGCCAGGTTTTCCATGCTTTGTCCCTAGAGGGCATGATTGGCTTAGTGGTCTTTGTCAGCCAGCAGGCATGTTTTGATTTGACTCTCTTTAATCTTAGGGGGGCAAGAGAGTTTAGAATTCTGAGGAATATGGAATTAAAGAAGTTGACGGCTTCATTGAGTGGAAGAAACTTAAGTGGATTCCAATTTGTTTTCTGCAGGGTGTCATTGAGGGTGTTTTAGGAGAAGTGAGACAGGTCTCTGGTGTATTTATATTGGTGAGGAGTAATTGTAGAGACGGGCTTACGTATAATGAAAGCAGGAGAGTGATCAGTGATACACTCAGGGAGAATGCCTGAGGATGAGATTTTATCAGGGTGAGATACTAGGATCCAATCTAAGGTTGAACCTTTGTTTGTGTTCTTGTTAGGTTTGGTGATGTCAGCAATTAGTTGAGAGTATGTGTGAAGGTTAATATTTGTGAAGGGATTATTGTTGGAGATATCTAGCCATTTGATATTGACATCACCTAAAATGATGGTTTCATTTTGTATGTTAAGGCTTGTCCAGGCTAGAATGTCTTCTAGAATAGAACTATTGTTTCCTGGGGGAATGTATATTACTATGATGCAAAGGCTTTTGTGGTTGTTAAGTTTGAGAAATGTGACTAGTACTTCAGCAAATGAAAAAGGGGGAATTGGTTTAGAGTATGGAATGACTGTGTAGGTGTTTGGGAATAATAAGGTGACACCTCCACCTTTCTTATGGTGTCTGTCATTCCTAAGACAGGTTTAGTTTGGGGGTAGAAGTTCAGAATCTTGAATTTATGCCTTGAGCCAAGTCTCAGTGATGGCAATGAAGTCTGGTTTGTGTTGACTCAGCCATGCATGCAGGTGGGGAATTTTATTCTTAACACTCTGAAGATTAACAGTGATAATATTTAGGTTTATTGTGGAGTTGTGAGGATTATGAAAAGGGGAAGAAGGGCCTGGGTTGGGGTGTATATCACCACAGACAGCCAAGTTACAAAGAGTTAAGAGGTTACCTGGGAGGGACTTCTTTTTTGTTTTGTTGAGGTATGTGAGGCTGTGTTGATAAAAAAGGTTATGATGTGTTGACAGCAGGATTATTTTCTTTTGTAGAATGAGATCAGTTTGACACAGACTAGAGGAGATATCAGAATAGCTTGGGAGGGTGTGGAAATGGATAGATGTGGTAAGTGAGGGTAGGGGAGGGAGATGAGTTGTGTGAAACGATGATAGCATTAGAAGGAGAAAGAGGTGGAGGGTGAGTATAAGGAGAAAGATATTGAGTACAAGAGACATGGCTGGGTAATGTTAACAGTGAGGGGCTAGAATGAATATAAATGAGTGTATGCAAGGGCTGAGTGTATAGTTTGAGCTGTGGGGGTTAGAGGTAATGCAACATGTATGCAGGTGGGAAGAAGTGGTTTGAAATGGTAGTATAGTAGAAAAATAGTAGCTATGTGTAAAGAGAGGAGGTGGAAAAAGAGGGAGTGTGGTTACGTGTCTAGGGTGGCTGGAGAATAGAGTGGGAGGTAATATAGCTAGTAAGAAGGAAAAGAGGGATGGTATGAGAGGTGGTAATTAAGAGGACTATGGAAAGGATGACTATAGGAGAGATGTGGGTGGAGTCAGGAGGTGGAGGTGTGAGAAAGGGTGTGGTAAGGTTAGATATAAAAGTAATGTATTTGGGGATGGGTGGGAATGGGGGTAGGCTAGGGGAGTGGAGTGAGCCTGAGCATAGCATGGGCGAATGTAGCGGGTTTGGCCCCACTAGAGGAGGCTAAAGAGCTACAAAAAAAAAAAACAATCAGGTAGGAGGTATCCTACAATTAGAAATGTTATAGCAGGTAGGCTGGTGGGGTTCTTCGAGGAGAACACGTTACTCTATATGCAGAATGGGAGGACTGTTGGGGGAGATTCCAGTCCCCTAAGGTGGGGTATAACAGTTTGTAAGGTAAGGACTAACTTGTTATTAGGATGGTGACATAAATTTGCACAATTATAAAACATGCTTTAAAAAAATCATTACTGTATAATGTTTATTGATGCAACTTGATGAATAGAAACAACCAATTTCGTAAGTCAGGTAAATATATCCATTGAAGCATATACAATTTAATATATTGTTGATACAGAGACTGTCAGTGGATGTGTTGCAGGTATAGAGGCTATCAGTGGCTGCATGACAGGATGCATTATTGGTGCAGAGACTGTTAGTGGATGCATAGGAGGATGCATAGGTGGTGCAAGGACTATTGTTGGATGCATGAGAAGATGTATTCTTGAAACGGAGACTGTCAGTGGATGCATGAGTGGAAGCATTGTTGGATCAGAGACTGTCAGTGAATGCTTGAGATGATGCAGCATTGATACAGAAACTGTTGGTGGATGCATGAGAGGATGGATAGGTGGTATAGGGATTGCTGGTGCATGGATGAGAGGATGCATAGTTTATAGAGGGACTGCTGGTGGGTGCAAGAAAGGATGCATACATGGTACAGGGACTGTATGCCTATGCATGAGAGGATGTATTATTGGTACAGAGACTGTCAGTGGATGTTCTGTCTGTATATAGACTGTCGGCAGATGCATGAAAAGATGCATTGTTGGTACAGAGACTGTTGGTGGATGCATTGTTGGCACATAGAGTGTTGGTGGATGGATGAGGGGATACATAGGTGGTACAGGAACTGTTGTTGGATGCATGAGAGGATGTGTACATGATACAGAGACTGTTGGATGCAAGAATGGATGCATACATGGTCCAGGGACTGTTGGAGGATGGATGAGAGTATGCATGTGTGGTAGAGGGACTGCTGGTGAATGCAAGACAGGATGCATTGGTAGTACAGGGACTGTTGGTGGATCCATGAGTTGATTCATTGTTGGTACACAGACTGTTGGTGAATGCATGAGAGGATACATAAGTGGTTGAAGGACTGTTATGGATGAATGAGAGAATGCATATGGTATAGGAGCTGCTGATGGATGCCTATGTGGTACAGGGAGTGTCGGTGGATGCATAAGAGGATGTGTATGTTAATTAGAAATGAAATTGGCTGTGATTCACTATCAGATGGAGATGGATATTCCTCTGCTGCTGAATTTACTTATTCATAGCAGACAAAAAACTCTTCTATTCACTGTTATGGCTAAAGAGTCATGGATCAGAGAAGAGCTTTTCTTGATGGTCATCTCAAACATAGCTTCTGGACAGCCTTTATAGCTATTGTGCTGCAAATGATGCTCCTAATTAGAATCTGTTGCAGACAGACAAAGCTGAGATGCTTTCATCATGAACTGATTACACCCCGATGTAACAGATAAGCTACATGATCATAATGGGGGGCTGCTCATACAGAATGGAAAATAACTAATAGAATATAATTATGCTTAGAAAAAATGCACATGACTCTGCATATTCGGCTATGTGTTGCACAGCAGGTTTCTACGCAAGGGATTTTTTTTCATTTAATAAATTTCATTCATATTGCAAAAAAGTGGCACTTGTGTTTAGAGCTATCTTTAGTTAATATCTTGGTTGACAAGGATGTGCTGATTTTTCTGTTTGCTTAGGCGTTTAGCCTGAATTGAGGTTTAATGATGTTATTTTTACACCATATCTACTGCAGTGATATAATTATGATTCAGATGCATTCACTTTTTCATCTGTGAGATGAAGACATAACAAGGAGTTATCATATTTTCATGTTTGTGAGTGGTCACTATTTCATTAATTTGTTGTGAGCTTAAAGTGACAGTATATACATAATGGATACCATCATATGGGGTGCATGGAGTTTGCAAAAATACTTTTGGTTTTATTTGAGGAAAAATGGGTTACCTGCAAATATTTGTTTGGAAAGTTTATGTAGATGATGCAACAAGTTTCATGATGAAATATGTGAGAAGTGTGCATTTCTATCAGACACAGTACACCCAGTGTAAATTATATACTTTTTTGGTGAAATGGCCAATATACTAGACACACCTCATAAAAAAAGTACATCTCATAAAAGCATAATGTTCAAAGCGAAGGGAACATTTTTAGACACTGCTCCTTTATGACAAAACTAATCACTGATCAGTGGACAGTTTCCTATCTTTTTTAAAGGTCTATTGGAAAATATTACATAACACTGAAAAATTACATCGGAAAAACTGTAAGAAGTTTAAAATGCAGGATATATGAGCACAATTTGGCCATCAAAAAGAAAAACAAAACAAATTCACTAGCTAGACATGCACTCATATGTTCTGATTTCAAAAAGTTTGTATACTTTATTTTAGAGAAGGTAGATAAGGTATTGTTTGAAGGTGATCTTAACAACATATTAGAGTGTAAAGAAACATTTTGGCAGTTGTATTTAGGTGCAGATAGTGCACCTGGATTAAATGTATCGATAAATTTAAAATGTTTTTTATTATATAGGTGAATTTACACATATATATATTTTATATATTCCTTTATGCAAAATATTTTTTAACTTACAAAAAAAATTTTACAATTAATGTTATACATATGTACTTATTTAAGTAAGTTTATGTTTCAAAATTGGTTTGATGTAATTTCCTGTTCGCTATTAGAAAAAAGATATAAAAAGAAGTTTGGGTAGGGTTAACTGTTTTTCTGAAGAAGTTAACGCAATAAAAAGTGGATGAAAGTGCTAAAAATACACTGTCATAGTGTGGTCTTTGGATTGGTGTTACAGGACTGGTTTTGTTTTGTGGTTCGCTTCTAAATTGATAGATAGCAAAGTGAACTGATTTTCATAAATTTCTAAAGTTTATAGGCCATATTGTAATGCGGTCTTACGTATCTGACTGAAAATAAGGCAGTAGGTGTTTTGAGAGTTATTAAAAATGTCTACATGTTTTGACTGCACTGATTGGAGATATTTTGCATTTATTGTGGTAAAAATATGTGCTTTTTGGGCAAATGACTTAACACATGCTGGTGATAATAAGATTGAACAAGTGAAACAATATAACATATGATGAGAATAAAAGAGTAATAGAAGAGACAGACTGAAGGGAAGAAGAAAAGGACAAAAGTGATAAGTTTGCACAATTAGTTGATGGAGAGGGGTGCTATGCTTCCTGAATTTTTTACATAACACAACCAGTTCTGAGGTCGCTCCACTTTTGAAGAAATGGAAACAGAGTCTAGGGTTTTATCACAAACTATAGATTTAGGCTGAGTTGTCATTTTAGTCATGTTATTCTTCACCAGTGAACCAGCACCCAAACATTAATCTTGGTATGATGTTCATAATTCGAGTCGTATGCAGAAAAAGTAAATTGTTCTCTGTGTGATTAGGACGTATTAGACATGGAATTTAGGAATCTTTTACTTCAAATTCAAAAATGTACATTGCACTATGCCAAATTATTTTAAAAATGTGTTACTGTGTGCAGTCGTCAGTATGACATTGTACTTTTTTAGAGTGCTTCAGGCAGCATGTGTGCATGTATATATGTAGTAAGAAAAAGTGATATGTCACAGTGCCCTGCCTTTATGGTGAAGCACTGAATGAAGTACTTACATATTGTTACACTGCTCCTCATGCATACACGTGTGTGTGTGTGTGTGTGTGTGTGTGTGTGTGTGTGTGTGTGTGTGTGTGTGTGTGTGTGGTATTCTTTCTGGTAGTACAAAAAGCATATAAAATGAAAATACATTGCTCTACACACCCTTCATAAAAATGAAATTATGATGTGGATGGCAATCTATCTAAGTTATATGAAATTGTCCTAGCAAAAACATTTTTGAACTGCTTTGATACTAATATGCTGAGTAAACTTATTTGATTGAGTCTCTGCTGTTCAAGATGTGTGAAAAATTATTTTTTTAAGCACTGAGGACCAAACATATCAAGACTAATTCTCTTTTTGCCAAATGTGCAAATGGTTTAATATGTTATTTTGAATTCTATGTAGTGTGTCTAAAATAGCGTTAAAAGGTCTTGTAACAGCTGTATAGTGCATGCTTTGATGAATAGAATTATTACAGGATTACTTTGTGTAGTATTTTGTTGTGTAGAGCTCTGGTGAGTTAAGTTTTTCTTTTTACGATATGGCAGTTTCTGAGATGGTTAGGTTAGTTTGCAGAGGCATAGAATCAAAGCACTATAGATCATTCTCTGAGGAAGTAAGGTTACTGTATCAAACTTTTCAGGAGATATTTGTCTTTCATTGTATAACTTCACTAAATTGTAGCAATTGCATTTTCAGTTGCATGCAACAGCTTGTAAAATATTTAATTGTGAGTCATTGACTTATGATTCAAGAAATTGTCTTCTAATTTGTTTTTATACAGTAGTGCTTAATCCTTTAATTTATCTGTGCTATCCAGTAAACTTTAAACAGACATTCTGCAATCTGGGATTACAAAATGGAAATTTTTTTTCTTGTTTTTATTTACTGGCTTAAGTCCTCCTTTAATGTTTCATACTAAATGGTAAAGAGTCATCGAATAAAGGATAATTTCCCTTTAAACTATGCACATTTTACTCTGATTTGGTTATCAAATGTTTTATAATGACTGACTTTGGAGAAGGAACACATATTTCTAAAGCTGAATTTGTTTATTAGCATTTCTAAAAGTGAATCAGTAGATCAGTCTTTTATGTATAGTGTTCAAAGATTCATTCATTCCCGGTCAACAAATGTTAAATAAATAAATAAATAAATACATTTATTACTTATAATCTAGGCCACTCAAAATTGTGGAAAGTTTCAATATAACTGTATTAATACTTTGCAGATCTTTTAGACAAATAGCAAGCTTCAATACACAGACGCATAATTTTTTCAAGAGCATACATCTCAACTGTCCAGATTTTTTCACAATGTCCAGATTTATGCCTCATATATTTGGACTGTTTCTCATAAAATCTGTGGTTTTCTGGCAAACCATGGCAGATTGAAATCAGTAAATAATGACATACATTTGAGTTTCACACTTCACATTCTTCAAAAAATGCATCATAACATAAAACCTGTCATTCTAGCAACTTTCTAAGTTTCTAAGATCAATATTTAAAATCTGTCCCTATTGTAGGGCCTTTGTTCCCCCCATTATTTTAGGCATTGTCCAGATTTCTTGTACTAAGAAGTAAAGAAGGTATGCTGCAGAGATCTTTTTGTTATATGCTGCAGCTTGCATGAAGTAATCAAAGGTGTTATTAGACATGTGGTGCAATGAGTCAATTCTTTTGGAATGAGTTTTTCCCAAATTCAAGTAAACCTGAGCACTACAAAACAGCACATCTCCCAGAGTCCTTGATACCAATCCCATGATGTGCAAACTGCACTTTTGGGGAACTCATTATTGTTGTATTCAGTCTAACGTGAATTGCAGAAAAACTGCACCTTTGCTTGTTTTACTTCAAAAGTTAATTTATACAATTTTCATAAATTGTAAAGACCAGGCAGTAAAGTACTAATATTTAATTCCAGAACCCTTTAATTATGAATAACAGAGTACAAGGTGCATTTACTACAGTCATATAAATGGTGAATTTGCTAATTATTTCTCCTTCATCTTGATGCCATCACTTTTATGCTTCTGAAAATGATGGCTTAATTATAATAGGACATCCTGCATTTTTATTTCTGTATATTGTGTGAACATGCAAATTGATCATGTATGAAACTATTTTCTCACGCTCATTTGAAAGTGTGTAACATTAATAAAAACAGGCCAACTATACTTCTTATATATTTTATAACAGAATATTTTCCAGAAAACCTTCTAGCCATACAAGACAACATTTTGTGGTCACTTACTGATAAAGTGAAAAGGCAGATCTTCATCTCTTCTCTTACCTGTTGTTCAGTTCTCCATGTTGATATAAAGCTATCTGAATGTTTTGAGAGGTCATATGATTAGAAAATCTAATAAATCAATAGAAAAGATGAAAGAAAAACACTTCAAAACTGGCTTACTAAGGCTTTTCGTAACACATACTGTGACACTCTGTTAAACTGCAGACATCTTTTGGGTGGTTTACATGTACATGTACATGTTTACATGGTTTATATGTAAGTAGTTTCTATATATGAGAAGCACGGTTCCACATCAGGTAGTGCTGTCACATCACAACAAGAGGATCTCTGGTTCGACTCTCCCCTGGTGTGTATGTCCTTCCTGTGTTCCGATGGGATTTCTCAGGGTGCACTGATTTACACCCACATTCCAAAGACATGCAGTATGTAGATTGGACACACTAAACAGGCAGTGGGTGTGAGCATATGTGCATGTGCTGTATGGAAGAACAACTGTGGCAGAGCTAAACACCCGGCGGCATAAAAACATGAAAAGCCACTCTAACTGATTGTCAGTGTTGAAGTGACATGCCGACCCCATGTGTA
The DNA here is from genome assembly GCF_019279795.1 of Protopterus annectens. NCBI lineage: Eukaryota > Metazoa > Chordata > Ceratodontiformes > Protopteridae > Protopterus > Protopterus annectens. Next base: position 6,190,899 of record NC_056742.1, read on the forward strand.
AAAATGGGAAAAGGGGTTGTACATGGATGGAAGGATGGATAGTTTTGTCTACTTCTAATCTTCAAAAACTCATTTCTTTCAAGATTAGAAAGCAGACACCCACTTTCATGAAAGTGCACGTAACTGAATGTGTATGTTCGCAAAAGTCAGTTAACCGACTCACGACAGTAAACCAAATCATGGTACAGTGGGGATAAGAACATATATCCTTTTCCCCACTGTAGTGTGATCTCAGAGTTAGTATATATAAATAGTGGGGGTATGGGGGTGCAGGGGGGCTTGCCCCCCCTGCAAAAATGTATTCTACTTTGCCTGGACACACCTCTGGTAATGTTAACTGCCATGAGTCGGTTAATTGACTTTTGTGAAAGTGTACTTTTGGTTAAGTGCACTTTCGTGAAAGTGAGTGTCTGCTTTCTAATCTTTGAAGAAATGAGTTTTTGAAGATTAGAAGTAGACCCAGTTAGTTATATCATGAAATATTTAAAACAAATAAAAATCTAAAGAAAAATGTCTGGAGAAAAGGAGTATATGAGAAGGCACATCAACCACTCCTAGGGAAGCTTGTCAAAGGCCTTGTGGAGGTCTACAAGCATAATAGCAACACATTCTATTAAGTCTAAAGAGTACAGAGAAAATTTGTAAACAATCAGTAAACTAATTTGAGACATGAAACCACATCATTAGAGCCAGAGGAGATCATATATTTTAATTTTATCAATTATCCATGAAATTACAATTTCTTTAACAACCTGAAGCATATAAATAGGTCCCTTCATTAAGGACTGGTAGTTTTTAAGAGGTATCTTACCCACCTCAGGTACATTTGTGTTCTGCAATTCCCCAGTCAGATTTGAATTATAGGACTGCAAGCATCTGAATATGAAAATGATGCTTTTGTGGTGACAGCATAGTTGTTAATATGTCATTGGTGTTTGGTATGAATTACAGTTAGGTGGAAAATTTATATTTTCTTCTAACCTGCACATCGATGACAATGAAGTAGATTATGTGGTACAGAGAAAGATGCAGTGGGCAGGCCTGCAGTGCAGCAAGATTAGCTCTGTCGGCACAGAGAGATAAAGCCCTACGACCCAGATGTCACTTATTTGATTAGTAGCTTGAGCACCTGCTGAGACTGGAAGTGAGGGGGAGAATTAGGAGGGTTTAGCCTGCTTATCTCACTTTGCATGGGTTGGTGGTGTGTGTGTTCCTCAATGTATTTCACAGGTCACTTCTACAGTAAAATTTCCTATGAAAGACCAGTCTAATTTGAAGGTTTTGTCTACAAGGGAGGTTAGCTGTGATCATGTCATGAGAAGGTGTGGGCATTTAATGTAATGTCCACTGCATATCATGCCTTTGAATACTATGATGCATGCACAGGGAAACATAGGGTCCCAACACATCAGTCCAGCATCTGCAAGCAACAGTGATGATTCTGAGGTTTATGATTATGCTGTGGCAAATGCCCATTGCCAGTAAAGAGAGAGATGGAACCTGAGACTCAGGAGGGTTAAATGTCAGGGTAATGGTGCAGAAGTGACTGAATTTTGTCAGTTGGCTTATAGGAATAAGGTGCTGCTATAGAGCTGTTTCTGGTGGTGCAAGGTTTGATTTCCTCAGCCCCCATTGCTTAACTGTGTGACTCTGAGCAAGTCACTTAATCAGACTCAGCTCCAGAGCCGAGTCTGCAAAAGGTCTATGGAGAATAGTGCTCCTCCCCAGAAAACAAACACAAATAAATAAATAACACTGATGAGAGTTGAGACTTAACATAAGTCATGCGGTCACAGAAGAAGAAATCAGATCATTTGGAAAGGTCTGCTTTCAAACAGGATATCAAGGTTTGGCAAATTATACATACACTTTTTAAATGGTCAGATCTGATATGGAAATCAACAAGGTAAATTAATGGGTGATTTGAGGATTTCGCCTTAGGAAGAAAAGATAAGGTATCCCAAATGTTATAGCCATTGTTCATTTGCTTTGTGAATATAATCCCATAGTAGTAGCAGTTTATTTTCATAGCACAGACACAGGAAATGCAATCTCTTTGTAATTTGGATAAATTATCAAATTTATGAGACAGTCTCATGAAAAAATAATTTATAGGAAAAACACCTTAGCAATACTGTTGTTCTTCATTTTCTTTGTGTATGTGTGCATATAATTTGGAGGTCATTGATTTTGTTCAAATGTGCATTTAGTTGTACAGCTTTTAACTGTTTAACTGAACTATTTAATTGAAAGTCTGATTGTTTAGTCTGATGTATTCATTCAGCTGTTAATGCTTACCAGATATCAGTTTTTTGTGTATTATTAAAGCAAGCTGAAGTAAATAAGCCAAGTGCAGATAATTTACTGAGTTAGACTTGTGCTTATAAGCAAATGCCTCTCTTTGTATGTGTGTGCATACAGAAGTGTCTGCTTGTCAAGCTGCAGAAGTTAAGAAGGACTATGCTGAATGTTGAGGTCAGGGTTCTAACTATTGTATGTTGTTTTATCCTGCTTCAAGTGTCTTCCATCCCTGTCAAGGCTGACCACAAGTATTTATTAATGACTTGCTTTCAGGCATTACAGACTGATACTATTTTCTTTGCACAGTCTGTCAGGTTTTAATGCAACTTCTTTGAGGAATGCCAATATTAAAAAAAGAGCTGAATGAGTATGTTTATTTTGTGTGATTTAAGGAGGAAGTGGTATTTTGCTTATAGCCTTTTTTCTTTAATTTCTTGTGTACGTATGTGTGTGTGTGTGTATGTAAATTATTCTTAATATCACCACACATGGTGTCTCCAAGCTGAAGGGAAAACAAAGCTCTTTAAATAAGTTCAGTAGCTAAATGTACAAAGGTTTCTTACTAGATGAGAGGGCATGATAACTACAATTCCCACACAAGGGTCAGTACTTTCTTTTTGTTTTCTAATATGTGTCTGTGTGTATGTAAATTATTCTTAATATCACCATACATGGTGTTTCCAAGCTGAATAGGAAATGCTCTTCAAATAAGTTCAGTAGCTAACTGTACTAAAGTTTCTTACTAGTCTGGAGGCCATGATGACTTCAGTTCTCACACAAGGGTCAGTATTTTCTTTTTGTTTTCCAATATGCAAAAATGATGCCACACAGAGACATTTGTGTGTGTGTGTGTGTGTGTATGTAAATATACATAGTTTGATCGCTTTCAAGGGAGTCATTCATTTATTGTTCAAAGTAAAAGTCTAAAAAAGACAAATTAAGGTCCAATATAAAGTCGCCTTTCACTCGCATGACATTTGTGGTATGCTTTTTCCCAGCATTTTTTAAAAAATTTGAAGTTTTCAATATACCTCTACTTTCTGCCATCACTTATCTTCTTTTAGCTATTCAACACTACTTCTGTATTACCACAAGCTTTATCCATTTCTTACTTTTCCTGAAAAGAAAAAAAAAAACTTCCATTTTTCACTGTTTCTTCTCTTAATTTTTTTTCTAACTTTACCTTCACCCCTGGTTCAAATGAAGCAAGAGTTAGATTTTCTAAAACAAAGTTATGATCCCAATGGAGACCCACCTATTAGACTTAGTGTGTAACACCCCCCTCAAAAACATTATGAGATGGGAATGTATTGATAAATAAATATATTGGAGCGGAGTACCATAGGTCTCCATGTTGGCCCCTCTCCTGTTTGTCATCTTCTTCTCGGAAGTCAAGGTTAATGTCAAAGGCCTCTTGCTCGCCAAGTTCTCAAATGATTGTAAATTGGGAGAGATCACCGAATCCCCCCATGATATCAACGGGTCCCTATTAAATAATCAAATGATTGAAAGTTCGAATGTCATATGGCTGACACCATATGATCAAACTTTCAAAAGTTCAAAGGTTACAAAGAATGGCTCTGTACAGTGCAGAATGGGAAAATTTCCCTTTTCTGCACTGAAGTGTATTCTCTGAGTTGGTATATTTAAGTAGGGGGGTGTAGGGGTGCAGGGGGGCTCGACATATGAAGTTCGAAATTTTGAAACTTTGATTATATAAAATAGACCCAACATCAACACCCCTACAAGAGGGTCTAACACAAAGAAAAGCCAAGGATTAAAACACAATGCAAAGAAATGCATTATAGTGCCCTTTGGAAATCATCCACCCAAGTTAATTATTTCAGTGATATAACACTCATAAGTTTTGACTCTATAGTTTTGGATCTGAGAAAATATCTAGCCAGCAATCTTGTTTTCGACTAACATATAACCAAGATAGTAAGAAAATCATTCTATGTCACCCAAATCATAAGTAATGGTATAGCATCCATATCCAGAAAGTAAAATTACCACTGTACTCAGCCCTTATCAGACCCATCATTGAGTATAATGTCCTCTTTGGAATGTACCTAACCAGGCACTTGCAACAGTTGGAACACCATCAAAGGATCTTCACCAGAAGAATTCAGGATATGAATACTCTGTTATACACAGATCGCCTTCAAAGGTTCATAGGTTTATAGGTTCATACTAGGCTATCTGCCCTAGGGCATTTATAAGCCTAGCCAGAGTGTGTTTGGCTTTTGCCACCCATTTTAAATGAATTTTGCTATGCCCTTTTTCGAGGTTAGTATACTGTGCCTCTGTCTAACAGTGACACAGAAGTGATACCCGGGGTAAACCTACTATCTCCCATCCACTCATCAAGATTCCTCTTGAAGAGAGTCAATGAGGGACTCTGCCTAACCTGGACTGGGATTTTATTCCAGAGTGAAGGGAGCCTCTGGGTTATGAATCTGTCCCTCCAGCATGTCCTATTTATTTCAGTGCTGAGGTTCAAGTTTCTCGAGCGTGTAGCTCGATGGGATTTGGATTTTCTGAGGTGCAGCATGTCCATTAATTCCGGGTTGGACATGGCTTTATACGTCAGGCACAGATCGCCTCTGAGCAGGCGGTATGCCACTGAGTAGAGCTGGAGTTTCTTTAACCAGGCAGCATATGGCATCTGTTTGAGCCCTTTGATCCTCTTGGTGAGGTACTTTTGGGGTCTTTCCAGTTGCTGCAGGTGTCTGGTAAGGTACATCCCAAAAGGGGCATTGTACACAATTATGGGCCTGATGAGGGATGAGTAAAGAGGCATGATGACCTCCCCTGATCTAGATGTGAATCCCTTCATGATTGGGTGGGCTATATAAAATGTTTTTCTAACCACTTTGGCCACGTGGTTGTCAAATGAGAGATCGCTATCAACTTGGGTCCCCAGGTCCCTAATTACTTCTTCCGTACTTAATGTATTACCACCTATGTGGTAATTTGTGGGCACTTTATTTTTGCCAAAGGGGATGACTATACACTTTTTGGCATTTAACTTGAGGCCATGGCTCTGGCACTAGTTGACTGTTTCTATGAGGCCCTTTTGTAGGATGCTTGTGTTGGCTGGAGAGTCTATTATGGCGCCCAGTTTGCAGTCATCTGCGAACTTGGTCAGCCACAGTCCTTCCGTGTTAGCCTGTACCTCCGAGAAATATATACCAAGCAAGAGAGGTCCCAGGACTGAGCCTTGTGGGATGCCACTTGTAACTGGTTTGGAGTCTGACATGGCTCCAGCAATTCTAACCATGTGGGTTCTGTCCTTGAGCCAGTTTGCAACCCATCTAGTGACATAGGGGTTTATATTTAAGCTGGTGAGCTTATCTATAATACCCAAATGGGGTATTGTATTGAAGGCTTTTGCAAGGTCCAGATAGGTTGTGTGGACCACCTTCCCCTTGTCAATGGCCTTGGTGACTGTTTCAAAGAAATCGACCAGGTTTAAGAGGCAGGATCTGCCCTTAACAAAGCCAAACTGGGTAGGATCCAGTGTCTGTAGGTCTCCAATATCTTTATTTATGAGGTCCATGATGATCCTTTCCATAGCTTTGCAGACCAATCTAGTCAAGCTTATGGGGCGATAATTTCCAGGATCCGTTGAGGCACCACCTTTGTGGAGAGGGACCACTGTTGCTGTACGCCACTCTTTGGGTACATATCCTGTAGTAAGGCTGAGATTGAACAGTAGTTTTATGTTTGGGTTTAGTTCTTCTTGGAGTTCATGTAGGATGCAGCCCGGGACACCGTCTGGTCCCATTGATGCTGTGTTTTTTGCTTTGGAGAGGGTGGCTCTTACCTGAGCATCTGAGATGTCATGGGGGCAGCACTCTGCTGGGATAGATATTTGCCCTTTTGGTGGGGAAGGGGGGGGAGAAGATTGTGCTGAACCTGTCAGCTAGGATGTTGGCAATGTCTGTAGGTTTGGTGTATTTTTTGTCATTTTGGACTAATTCTGAGCATATCTGGGAATTCCCACCCAGGTTCCTAGCATAACAAAAGAAAGCCTTGTGATTATCCTTAGTGTCCTGTGCAATTTGTCTCTCGAAGCTGGCCTTAGACGATTTTATGAGTGCCCGTAGTTTTTTTCTAATACTGATCAGAGATGCCTTCCCTTTTTGGGACTTTGCTCTATCATGTAGTAGCTTCCTCCTTCTATTGTATAGTTTGTTTATGGCTGGGGTCCACCAGACAGGACGCCTAACTTTGGAGGATTGGGTCTTGGTTTTATTTGGGATTGCATGATCCATGCATTCCTGAAAGTGTTCATAGAATGCGTTTATAAAGGATTCTGCGGTCTGGGCCATATTTTCCACAGGCCCGGGGCCTTTGAAGGATTCCACCTCGGTTTTGAGGAGTGTGAAATTTGCTTTAGAGAAGTTTTTCACTGTGGTTTTCTGGGCAGGGGCTGGGGTCAGGATGTGAATACCTAGTGAGATTAGTTTATGGTCTGATCTTACCAGTGAGGGATACACTTCTGGTCTGGAGCATAGAGTCCCCATGTTGGTGATGATCAGGTCCAGTATGTTTTCCCCTCTTGTGGGAGTGGCAACAAGTTGTTCCATAGCATTTGAGTTTATAAATTCAGGTCCTATCTCTGTACCCAAGTCTCCTACAGGTTAACCACCAACAGATCCGCGTAGACTAGAGCTATAAAAGTCTATAGGCAAAAAATCCAAGACATAGTACTTGACAAAAACATAGATTATTCATATAAAACAATAAAAAGTTTAGCACTTTTGTCCAATAACCCAGACGTCTTCAAAACATTTGAAAAATCCCAGTTTCCCTCCATATAAACTCTCTAAATAAATAGATAAATAGGTTAATTAACAATCTAATCAAAATATTAAAAGGAATATGTACCACAAAAGCATCAAGAAACTTCTCATTCATTAAAATTACAATAAAATATATGAGTAATATATGTAAAAATCCCAATAATAACTGCAATAATAAAAATATACTAATTGTATTTGCAACAAAAAAAATACTGGAATTTAGAAATTGTTCACGGTTTCACTGCCCTCTTCCTAAGCACAGATTGTATCAAAACATGATCATTTAAACCTGGCTTCACTGTTGCATCCAGTTTCACTTGCCAAAGGAGTTCCCTGTACTCCACTCTATTTTCCCAGGGTCCTCCTCTGGCTTTAGGCTGAACAATTTCTAAAATACCAAATACAAATTTCTTAAGACTATCGCAGGCTATAGAGATTCTATATAGGACATTATTTAAATTGGCCTTTTTCATATTGTACGGGTGTTCATATATTCTTTTGTTCAATTTTCTCTCAGTTTTCCATACAGAAAAAGAAAAATATCGATTGCAAACAGTTAAATACACTAAACATGTTGATTTGTAATTTCCCCTTTTAAAACTAATAACAGATTGACAGTAGTTGTTTAGAACTACCACATTCTTGTCAATAATATATTGACAATAGCCATATCTGCCACATTTTGCAGTGCCCTCTTTTAAAATTTCTTTGCCCTTTTCCAGTACTTCCTTTATATTATTGTGTACCTTGAATACAAACATAGGGATTTCAACCACGTGTTGGAAAAGCTCATCATCTGTTTTCAAACAACTTTTTGTACAATACAGATCCTTTAATTCCAGCAGCCTTTGGAATCCCAAAAATGCACAAGGCAGGCAGGCACAGATATTGGTGATAATGTAGTCTGTCTTCTTCAGTGATCTGTTTAGTTCATTTGGATTGTACACAGTTTCCTTTTATATTCTGTATATGTTTCAGGTTTCAGAGATACCAGCTAAAATGCATTACGGTGGCATTCATTTTTTTAACTAATCACAGCCAAATTTCAGCATTACATTTTTACAAATAAAATTACTTTTTCTTCAAGGGAGCTGTATATGTCTGTAAACAATTGTTCAGTGATCTGACTCATAAGGGTTAGTTTTCTTTTATGAAACAAGAATAAATAAGTTACTGTGGCCACTATTTTTGTTGGACTGTAATCACACATCTGAAGAGTGTGCAGTCAATAATGTGAGTAAAACTTGTGAATATGAAGGCCAGCTATATGACTGACCCCTACTGTCATTTGATCATACTTAAACAGTCAATGATCTGTATTGGCAGGGCCAGTGTGGTTTTGTGCAAAATGAGTTAATACATTATTGTGCTTTTGCTTTGTTTTATTTTATTTTTGTTTGACCGAACACAGTCAAATATTTGATGCATATGCAGTCAGTAGAGTAGCTACAACTGGTGAATACTGAGGTGTTCTGTGGATGAAGATGGCTGATCACTGCAGTCATTTAATTACAGTTCAACAGTCATTGATCTGCCTGCATGAACATTGTCTGTGTGCCTCTGTGTGTTTATTTGTTTGTTTGTGGGGTAGATCTTCTTGGGAACACAATACCATCATGATTTTGCTTGGGAACGTTTTATATAATTTCTTCAAAATCAAAGTACAGTAGGTGTAGCCTATCAGAATGGTTGTCTAAAGACTATCTAGACTGTCTAAAGAATCTCTATATATCTTGAAATATAACACAATGATTCTAAATGGGTTAAATGCAGAAATGAACTGGAGGTTTTTTATTTAATGATTTTAATTAATTGGTTAATTGTTTTATTATTTTATTGATGTGGATATATAGGCAGGTAGAGTTTTGTAATGTCATACTCCTTGAATGCTGATTTTGCCGAGACGTCAGAGTAATAAAACTGAGTGGATTCTTCGCCTGGTGGTCTTTTCTTTTGGTTTTGTGTTGCATGGTTTTGTGGTTCTACATATCAGAATGGTTGTATTTGATTGTAGCAGATTATGGATGCAAAGGTCTAAAACTGTTGTCTATGTTAGTTTTGAGACATAGCAAAAATAAAACCCATGTTTTGACTTTCTGGGTATTACTCTGCTATTGTAATTTCATAGCATCCATACTACTAATGTGTTGACATTTTTTTCACTATAAGTAAATACATATTTTTCTCACAATGGAAAATGTGTACTACATAAAATTATAACTATATTGTCACAATCTGAAATTATGTATTATAGCTGTTTATTACATGAGGAGACGGTATGTAACTTCAGGAGCATATGTATACCAATTTGTCACTGTATTAGAAGTAATATTTGTATATATTTATCCAAGAAAATAATTTGTTGGATCACTGGATTTATACCTCACCCCTCTCAACACATACAGAAATTTAGACTCATGCAGTGACAAGCATGACATGAATATGAAAGTGTGTGTGTGTGTTTATCTGAAATCAATAACTAAGTGCATGCTGTATGTTAATGTCATGACATACTTTCTCAAAATTTACTAGAAAGTTTGATCTGGCTTCAGATGTACATAATTAACTTAATGGCTAACACCTACTTGTTGCCATTCAGTTCACAACATTTGTTATTTTATCAGGCTAGCAAACTCAGTATTTGTGTGTGAATCATAGCATCAGTATCTTATTACGAAGTCTTAGTTACAAATACTTATAAATAAATAACATTTTTGTAATTTTGTAATTTTAATTCTTATAGCATAAGCCTTCCTTCATATGGTATGACTACACTCCATCACCCTGTGGAGGTCTCCTCTTTACAAAGGGAATATCTTATATCAGCCTAAATTCTTTATTCAAGCACTGTGATCAGGCTCCAGACACCTGAGATATGCCATCCAATGTGATGTATTTAGCCCTACCCACTTATGAGTACAAAGCTGTACCTAGCATAGGTACAGGAAGGTGTCAGGATGTATAATAATATTGTAAGTTATCAGGCTAACATTTTGTAATGTATAAACTAAAATCATTTCCTAGATTAGGATCTGCCAGGTATAAGAGAGAAGCTGGGAGCTTTACTGTTTTCTGCCTAGCTGTTCTTATAAAGGTGCATAGTACTAAGTACGATGAAGAGTAACATGGTTACATTTAATGTTATTTGCCATAAAAAGCAATTACTATAAAATCAAAATCTATTCCAACATAAAGCTGCAGTTACTGTAGATATTATAAGAGAGACAAAAGAACTGGAGGTGGGATCTATAAAATGATGCAACACTCACCAACATAAAACAACCCAAAACCCTTAAATTCAGACAACTTTATTAATACATTAAAAGCCTTTAATTCATCAGTTCTAAAAGCTCTTCTACTTGACAAGTCAGTCAATATTTTTAATATGGTGTTCTTAAATACTTTAAACAGCCATGCTTCACTCTACAAAAACAAAAAAGAGTGAAAATGAACCACTCACTATGGCGCACTACCCAGACAAAACTACAATGTCTAAAAGAGCCAAAACTCTGCAGATGCACTGATAAATTCAAAGAGAACATGTCAGGAGCATTGCAGGGTCAGGAAAAGAAGGAACTGTACACCGGACAGTTGCTTCTGCAATATTTATTATAGTAATGACTAGAAACTGTTTTGAGTACTGTTGAAATTTCATGGAAACCTTTGTTAATAGAACACCTACTTGTTGCCATTCATTTCAGAGCTATGACCATTAAACTGAAGTATTCCTCAGGTTGATGAGGCATACATCACATATTTAGATAAAAGTTTGGGTAAAAAGCTTTGAAATACATGACAGTATGTTTACAACCAATAGCCTCCCTTTACTTACTTCAGTTACTTCCTCCACAGATATTACAGTATAGTTGCAGCCACACCGATTGTGATATCATGTTTGGTCACACCCCCTACATCCCACTGTGAAGTACATTTTATGCACCTTGCTCACAGATGTCAGCTAGCCTTGATATGCCACTATTCTACAGAGTGGGCACACACCATGGCTCCCTGTACATTATGATGGCTATATTTATGATTCACTGCAGGTGCACACACACACACACACACACACACACACACACGCACGCACGCACGCACGCACGCACACACGCACACACACACACACACACACACACACACACACATACACACACACACACACACACACACACACACACACACACACACACACACACACACACGGGTGCATATCAGTCTATTTGTCAGTGCTGACAAATACAGCTGCAGGAACTAAGTTATGCAATATAGTGTAAGGATGAAGAGTGAGATGGATACCGGAGTGACTGGTGCAATTTGTAGAAACTATGCATTTTATTAATCTCTTTATCTTCTTCTGTATATCACTTCCAATTGGCATCTTATTTGGACTTTGCTCTTGGCAATCAATTTCTCACCCAGCTATGTTACACTATCAGTAATAGCAGCATTTTATTTGTTTATTTATTTTAATTTAATGAATTTATTTATTTTGAGGGTAGAGCACTATAAGATTATGCAACAATATGACACATTTTCAGGTACAGAAATGTAAAAAAAAGTGTTTTTAATAGCTTCATTCATCCATTCATCCATCCACAACCTCTTTTTCCCATTTTTGCACATGGGGTCGGGGTATCACTTCAACAATGACAATCATCTAGAGCCAAGGTTTACACCACCAGGTGGCTAGGCCTGCCACAGTAGTTATTCCATACCACACACTTGCACTCACAGCTTGCCAGAAAATAAGTCTACAGATCTATAGTCTGCTTCCCAAGATACACATCTGTCAGATTGTTAAAAAGCAGAGAATTGTAAATATTTGACTAAGCATTCCCTGACTGTATGGATCACTTGTTTAAAGAAAGGCTTAGAATAACTGTAGTATTTGGGTGTATACATTCTGAGTCTCTGTGCAAATTCTCAGAGCATTTTAAACAGTTGTGTTAATGTTCTGTGAATCTGGATTATTTGTATAGATGTGCTGAGTATTTACAACTTATTTTAACCATTTACTTAAAGAAATACCAGAGTACTGTTTACATCATTTGCCAAATGAAGCTTACAAAGTTTGTATAATGTGATTAAATATTCAAAGGCTTCAAATATTTGTTCAGCATTTTAAAGAAATGGAACCATGTGTATAAAGACAAGATTAGACCAACTTGAGCATTTAAACATATTTTCTGAGCATGGGTATCACAGCCGTCACTTTGTATTTTGTATAGATTTTATAGTATAGTCTGTATTATTGTTACTTTTTATTGCTTCCATTCATTTTTTGTGTGACTCTTATAATGTATATTCTCATTATGGAGTGTTGATGATGGTTTATATTAAGAGGTTGATTGGCCTGTGTTCTTGTTGAAATCCAAGGACAACAATTGGGAGACTTAAAATAAAGAAAGCAGAACGATCAGTGTGGGAATATAGAGTAAGCCTAACACGGTGGTACTTTGGATTACTTCCCTTACGTCAGCATATAACAACTTTAGTGGTAGTATATATAGTTAGCAGAAGTAAGGGAATGTACACATAGGTTCATAGATTAGTACTAGGCTAAGTGCCCTTGTGGACTATTTTAAGTCTAGCCAATTACTCCATCTGAGAATCAAACCCTGCACCTTGTATCTGCAAGGTAAAGACCTTAACCATTATGCCATCCTCCCCATCCTCATGTTGCTGGGTACTGATGGCCACTCCAAAAATGTTTTTATGGTACTGTAGCAAATTTCTAAATTTACTGTCCTTTTCTCACAATTATATTTTGTTTTTTCATTGTGTGGGACTGGATTAGACTGCAGATAGAAATGCATACAGCATTATGCAAATGTCTTGAATTTTGAAATGGTTTGTTGTCTGAACAGTGAGAGCATTTAGAACTTATATAGATAGCATCTTGGTATTTGTATTTGTAAAGATTTTGACCACTTGAAAAATTTATATTAATACTCTATAAACATGTTGAACATTTAGGAAAATTCTTGGAGGAGTTGGAGCATTTTTTTCAAATGATCAAAACACTGTATATATGATTTGATAATTCCCTGACCATTGTTGTAGCAGTATTTGTTTAAATGTTCAGAGTACTTGTAGAATTTATTCAGTCTGATATTTGTCAAAAAAATTGAAGGTTTTGTTTAAGTATGTATTGTCTTAAATGCTCTGCATATTGACATCTGTGTAAATATTAAGAGGATACTGAATTGTTATGTAACTGACATAAGCCTTTATACAAATGAAGCAAAGGGTATTCAAAACACTTGTCTAAATGCATATACAATGTCTACTATTTGTTGTAATGGTTAGATGTTAGGTTGCTTGATTAGTTAGTTGTATTTATATAAGTGTTAGCTGTATCTATATAAATGATAAAAACTTTTGATAAATATTTGAGAATGTATTGTACAATGGCTGATAAGTTTATGGAGCAGGTATGACTAGACTTTATATTTTTATACTATATATTTGTTTATGCAGTTTAATTATGCTCACATTGTGACTGTTTTATGCGACAAAGGATTCTCAAGTGGTTTCTGGATGTTTTACATCTTAACAAAGAAAGCCTGTCTAGCATTAATGACTGAAAGCTCCCGTTATAACCTTACTTGTGTGCTAACCCTACCATAACCCTACTCTTGCCCCTAAACATCAACACATGATGTTACTAAAACCCTTTTTCCTGACACTGTTCAGACAATGCTTGAAATGGGCTTTGTAGCTAGGGTTTACTGACAATTGAAGAAAAGTTGTCAATGTTTTGTAATTTGATCAAAAAACGAAAAGAGAAAGATAGAGATGAAAACACTTTAATCCCTCTATAAACAGCAGCCATTAGGCCACCCTCCATCAAATAAGAAGGGTTAATATGTTATTATAATTTCTCAATTAATAGAGGTCCAAAAAGAAGTCATAAATGCTTTACTAACAGAACTGCATTTTAAAGAACATCTGCAGTCTTAGTATTTAATTTTTTTTATATTATTTTTGGTATATTATGATTGGGGCAAGTTAGGCTCCATGTACAAATCCTACCCATGCTCCAGGTTTTATATTTTGGGATAACCCATGTTCTCTTACAGTGAGATGTGACAATGCCACTAGTTTTATATACTGCAATAACCCATGCTCCCCTAAAATTGGGAAATGACAATACCACTAGTTTTATATACTGGGATAACCCATGCTTGGTCAAAGTGGTATGTAACAATGCCACTAGTTTTATATACTAGGATAACCTATGCTCCCTTACAACTGGGAAGTTGCAGTGCCACAAGCTTTATATACTTGGATAACACATGCTCACTCAAAGTGGGATATAACAATACCACTAGTTTTATCTACAGGGATAGTCCCTGCCCCCTTACAGTGACATGTGATAATGCCAGAGTTTTATATGTATATACTGGAATTATCCATGCTTCCTTAGAATGGAATGTGGAAATATTAATGGTTTTATAGATTGGGATTACTTATTCTCCCTTACACTGAGATGTGACAATGCAGCTAGTTTTATATACTGGGATAACTCATGTTCCCTTACACTGTGATGTGACAATGCCACTAGTTTTATACACTAGGATAACCCATGTCCTTACATAGAAATGTGACTATGCTGCTAGTTTTATGTACTGGGATAACCCATGCTCCCTTACACTAGGATGTGACAATGCCACTAGTTTTACATACTAGGATAACCCATGCTCCTTACATAGAAATGTGACAATGCTACTAGTTTTCTATACTGGGATAACTCTTGCTTCCTTCAATGGGATGTGACAATGCCATTGGTTTTATATACTAGAATAACACATGCTCCTTACATAGCAATGTGACAATGCTGCTAGTTTTATATACTGGAGTAATCCATGCTCCCGTACAATTTGGATGTGGAAATGCCACTAATTTTATATACTGGGATAACCCATACTTGCTTAAAGTGGGATGAGCCAATGCCACAAGTTTTATATACTTGGATTGCCGATACTCCCTTAAAGTGACACATCACAATGCCACTTGTTTATTTATTTGGATAACCTGCATTCCCTCCCTCAAAATAGGCTGTGAAAGTACTGTTTGAGTGTCTGTTAATGAGATCATTGATTGTTGTAGCAACTAGATGAAAAGTCAGTCTTTGATACTTCAAGACTAAACTTGGAATGTTTTGAGGTAAAAAAGAGGGGAAGCTGCTTTCCAGCTCATGACAACATGTTGTTTGTAAGGATAGACCGGCAGCTACAGAATCTACTTACAGTGTCCATGGGACTGCATCTTTCAAGTGATAATTGGGAAAGTGACGTCCACCATCCAACCAATCATTAATAACACAATAATTCACAAACCAAAACTAAGTAGCAAAAATACACTACTAAACAAAACAAGTGGTCAAAATCCACTCACAAATACCATAATATGGCCCAAACATTAGTACATAAAGTACCCATTTGAAAGCCAAACTTCAAAACCTAACTATCTTAAGTTTGCCAATGCCCTAATCCCTATAAGGGGGATGCACGCCCCCAATCACATATTGGAATCTACACTGAGATCCCTGTATTTTGAAGCAGGTGCAGCTTTTCCTTTTGTAACAGCTTTTCCCATCTTGCACAGGAACTTCTTGCTTCATATCTTTTCATGTTGGAACATTTTTTGTGGCGCCTCTTTAGTTTGGAACTATTAGAAAAGAAATTGATATTTGGAATAGAAAGACTAATGAAAATCACTTTAGGCAATAGTTCTGTTTGCCAGAATTGTACTGACATCTTGATATTTTCCAGTCAGTTCCTTCAGTTCCTTTTGTTTTACATAAAGTTGACAGCAGCAGATGCTATAAAAAAGTAAAATTTACACAATTGCAAATAATGACACAAAAACATAATAAACATGCCGACGCTACCCAAATTTCAATGAAATCAACCTGAAATGTTAATTTTCTTATGTGCAGTCTTTCCATTTTTGTCCAGTACAGGTCTTTCCCACAGTATATTTTTTAATCAGTAGCAAATGTGTCTCTCAACCAATCAGAAGAATAATTCTGGATAAAAACAAAAATACGGGAATAATGGAGGTGGGGGATTTGGAGGAAGGACAAACTCAGCAACAGATTTCAAAATATTGCTGTTATAAAGGTTGCTAGAATAACAGGTTTTGCACTAGCATGCATTTATTGAATGAAGTCTGAAACTCAAGTTTCTGTCATTATTTAGTGACTTTAATCCTCAATGATTTGCCAGAAAAATCACAAATTTTATGAAGGACAGACACAAAATATGAGGAAATAGCATGTAGGAAGAGATACACTGTACCATCAGGCTTGATTATTTTGACTCCAATTTGTTACATCACTGGGAAAAGAATAATTTTCTTAATGCAGCAGTGGAAAGATGGGCTTGATATACTTATCTTCATTGTGCCTGGCTGCAATAAGTACTATGGATACAGTTTTAAAAACGTATTCAAAGAAAAATACAAAGCACTTCAAAGTAGCACAGAGATTGCATCACTGTCCCTATTGTTAAATATGTGTTCAAGGCTTATTTTACTCCTGCATTAGGGATACCCTGCACACTGCATTCTTTTTTTTAAATATTTAGTTGGAAAAGAAAAAAACATTAAAACCCATTCCTTGCTATAATCAGAAAAAGGTGTCATACTTAGCAGAACCGCAGTGCAGCAATGTGGTACATGACATCCAACCTGTTCAATGTCTAAATATATTTTTCCAAAACACATCAGTTGTGTAAGTATGAGTGACCTGCTTCTCTTGCAAAATTTATAATTATGTGTAGAATTGTAAGGCAACAAAGCTTATGTTCCTGTACTGCAGTTAAACCACTTTTGTACTGACTGTAGAAATTTGACCAGATATAGTTATAGACTACAAGGCTGTCCTTATTACATTCTGGCACCTGCAGTTTTCAAATGTCTCAGTCTTTTTCCTCAAAATTTTGTTTTGTCCTTTATAAAAGTTTTTGATTTCGTGCAGGCAAAACAGTGAGAGTTAAAAGCCACTAAATATGACTAAGTTTTATAGTTAGAATTTTTTTTTTAATCTTCAGGAAATGCATGTTCATATATATCATTTTATTCCATCAGTTTTCAAAATGAATATTAGCAATAAATAATATCACCAGGACTTGGGTCCTTCACAACTCATTATTACAGTATTTGATCTAATTCTGCATTGAAGAGGGCGAGAGCTATGCTGACACTGAAACTTTCTTTACTTTGTAAGAATAGAAAAGCTTAGTTATATCATGGTGATGGGAGTGACCCACTTAGCACAAATGGCACAGTGACCTAGTCACAACCATGAGGGCTGCTGCCTTTGTTGCTGATGGCTCATATTTATAGATGAGGGCAGAGCTTGCAAGGCCTATTCAGAAATACAGGATTGTGTATTTTAAGGGATGAGTTTTTCTGATACAGTGAGCTGGAGTAGTATGTTTTGTGAAATATTCTGAAGGCTTGTGCCTGCTGTCTGACAAGAGTTTAAGCAAGAACATACAGACTAATTTCGACCATTTTCCCAAAACATTTTGAAGGATTGTGCCTGCTGTCTGACAAGAGGTTAAGCAGGAACATATAGCCTCCTTTCTACCATTTTCCCAGTGGGTGTTAAAGGGCTGATGCAAACAAAAAGAATCCCAGGCCTCAAGAGTTACAGCTGTCTGCAAATCTGATTTCTACTCTGTGATTTGCTGCTGAAGTTAAAAGTTAAGGTGAAAAGAACTATTTATTTAAAGGTAGGGAGGCTGTAAAACAACAGTTTACACTCTACTCTATGCTTCACCTGCCTTTCACCAAACGCTATTACTATTGCCACTGTTTAATTTCTAACTGTGACCACATTATTGTTAACAGCAATATTTCTAGTCCTGGAAGTTTCAGTAATTTCTTTGGAGAAACGTATCCCTATGGAGTCCAAGTATTGACAGTTACATCATGTAGACAGATTCATGTACAATAACCCATTGTTACAGTAATCCATGAAATGCCTGGTGATCCTAACCAACCAGAAAGATTAGAAGCTAAAGACAGTAAAAAAGTGTATTTTTACATGCAATAGGCTGACAGTCTACAAATCCCATTTTTGGCATTTGCTTTATATAAGTGTATAATAAAGTAATATGATAGCTGAACTTGGCAGACACCAAAGAATAAGGCTGCTTTTCATTGGCTGTTACTTAATCTCCCTGCTAAATCAAAATATTACTCTAAGCTCATGCTCGTGGCAATATTAACACAGTGAAAAGTCTAAACATTCCAATCACTGCATCCTTTTTTAAGCTGTCAAAAGTTTGGACCCATCTGTTGGGAATCTTTATATGCATTCTGTAAGGGCAGGACACCTAATGCTTCAGGGTCTTTGTATGCTTTGTCAGCTGACAGAGATTTTTAAATTAAGGAGAAGCAATCTGCAGGGGCAGTTTATTGGTGTTGGCATACCACTGTGCTCCTTGTTTTTTTTCATTATTCTGACTGGGTAATGCCACCAGTGAAAAGTTTTGAGTCAATGTTAACAGTCACTAACCAGTAATTAAAGAATGCCTGAGTAGACTTTCACTCAAAAAGCACTAACATGAATTATTCAGAGGAAAAAACTTTACCTCTTTCATGAAGTTATTTCAGATGAGATGATGACTCCACAAATGGCCACATCTAAAGCCTAATACATGTAACAGTAAGGTGTGTGTGTGTGTGTGTGTGTGTGTGTGTGTGTGTGTGTGTGTGTGTGTGTGTGTGTGTGTTCGTGTGTGTGTGTGTGTGTGTGTGTGTGTGTGTGTGTGTGTGTGTGTGTGTGTGTCTGTGTGCATGTGTGTGTGTATATGTGTGTGTGTGTATATATATATATATATATATATATATATATATATGGGTCTAGGACTATTCACTGAAAGCATATTTCACTGAAACACATTTCCCTGTGCACAATTCACTGAAAGTTCAAATCACTGAAACAAATTTCACTGAAAGTTATATATGGCCTTTTCCCCACTGTAGTGCGACCCTGGAGATAGAATATATAGTAAGGGGATGAGGGCCACCGCCCCCCACAGTGGGGGATGTGGGGAGCATAGCCTCCCACCTATTTTAAATATTTTGAACTATACACATGGATACTTGCAATTTCAATAAATTACTCTTTTATAAACTTAATATATATCCAAACTATGTGGGGGGGGGGGGTTAATTTTGATAATGAGGTTGTGATGTCTGGAGCATGTGGCGCGGGGAATTGGGATTTCTATAGGTGTAGCATTTCAAGTAGGGCTGGGTCGGACATGGCTTTGTAAGTCAAGCAAAGATCACCTCTAAGTCGATGATAGGAGACTGAGAAGAAGTTTCTTGAGCCTGTCCATGTAGGACATGTGTTTAATTCCTAGGAATTTTTTTGTGAGGTACTTTTGTGGCCTGTCCAGCTGTTGTAGGTGTCTGCTCAGGTACATGCCAAACGGGGCATTATATTCGATGATTGGTCTAATGAGGGATGAGAAGAGAGGGACGATGTCCTCTTTCTTCCTGGATGCGAAACCTTTGGTTATAAGATGTGCCAAATAGAAGGTCTTTCTGACCACAGTGGCAATGCGGTGGTTGAAGGTGAGGTGGCTGTCAACCTGGGTGCCCAGATCTCTTATGGCCTCTTCAGTGTTCAGTGGGCTCCCATCAACATGGTAATTCATGGGAACTGAGTTTTTTCCAAAGGAAAAAGATCAAATCTGGTACGATATCTAAATATTAATAAAGCTCAAACATTTTTTTCTTCAAGAAACTCACATTAAACAGATGGAAAAATATATTTGGAATCCTAGTAACTTTATAATTCTTGCTGAATCTTCTTTTAAATCTAAGAGAAGGAAAGTCATGATACTTTGGAAGAAAAATAATGTTCTCCCACAAGTTATTTACAAATATGAAGATCAATGTGGTCTTATTACTGTTGCAGATTTAAAGCTTAATAATAGACTTTGGGCACTGGTTAATTTTTATTGGTTTCCTGGTATTAGTAAATGTCTTGCCTGGAAACATTTAGACTTTATACTTAATTATAAAGGTAATGTAATTATAGGTGAATATTTTAATTGTATTTTAGAGGAATCAGATACCAGTAATAAAATACATTTAAGGTTGTTTCCCACTGTGAAACCTTTTAAAAAATGGATAGCATCTCTTAATTTGAAAGATTTATTTACATTGAAAGACCCTAGTTCTCTACTTTTTTTCACCAGAATTATAAATATGGTACACAGACATGAATATGCTTCTAGTTTCTCAAGATATAATTTCAAAATTGTCAAATTTTAAGATCACTCCCTGCCTATATCTGATCATGATGTCCTTAATATTCATTTTCTCACCAGAATACCTGCATACATAACTAAACTTAAGGAGTTTAAACCCTGGTTAACTTCTGAATTGAATTTCTTTTCGGAATTGCATAACACTTCTGACTGCAATATAATTATGATTTGAGATTTGCTAAAGGCTTACATTTATGGAAAATTTTTAACTTGGTATAAATCAAAATTAAGGAATGGGATTCAGAACTTCAAAACATTCAATCACAACTCATGGTAGCTAAATCTAAATTTTCTAAAGATGATAAATCCAACATGAAAGAAATAGAAATAGGTTCATAGGTTGATACTAGGCTATCTGCCCTAGGGCATTTACAAGCCTAGCCAGAGTGTGTTTTGCTTTTGCCACCCTTCTTAGATTAGTTGACTGTGCCACTGTATAGTAGGTCACAGAAGATAGCCCATTTAAGGTTAGTTTACTGTGCCTCTGTCTAGCAGTGACACAGAAGAGATCCCAGGGGTAAATTTACGATCTCCCATCCAAACATATAGTGCTGAATAAAAATATTTTGACATATATCTCATAAATCAAACCTGGCTGTTGCAAGATTAAAAATGACTTTTTACTCACTGTCTCCAAAATATGTGCATAATTTATCAAAAATAGTTAAATTGTAATCAAAAATGAATAATATTCTTGAAGTGAGACATGAGGGAAAAAAACAACAACAAAAACATACTACGGATATTAGAGATATTCTTGAAGCTTTTAGATTTAATTATACATCCCTAAATTAGGAGACTAATTCTGATATTAAGACTTCATTACTTAATCTTGATGATCTTAATATTTAAAAAAAGTTGTCAAAGTTAAAAGCTGGTTTACACAAAAAAGTCTCTTATAAAGAAGTTGTTGATAAAAGTAAAATATTAAAATCTAATAAGGCCCCAGGTGTAATAATAGAACTCTATAAACTTTTCCTCCCTCTTTTATATCTTTTTTTATAAAAACCTTAATTGAAATACAGCTCCAAGAACAGATTCCTCTGTCCTGAACATATTCATTAATTGTTCCGATATTAAAAAAAAAACCCACAACTTTGTTCTTCGTATAGACTTATTTCACTTCTAAACAATAATTGTAAGATCTTTGTGTCTATTATTATTGAAAGAATTAATGAGCCAATAGCATTTTCTCAAACAGGTTTTATTTATCAAAGGCAAACCCATGATAATATTAGATGTATACTAACTTTTATTGATGTTTTGAATAGTAGAGATGAGGAAGCCCTGTTAATTAGTTTGGACATTGAAAAAGTTTTTTATTCTTTGAATTGGAATTATTTCTTTAGAATTCTTGAATTATTTGTCATTCCATCATGTTTTATTTCACTCTTAAAGAATATTTATGAGAATAACATGGGTTATGTTAAAATGTGGACGTTTTACTTCAGAATACATTCATTTGACTAAAGGTACTAAAAAGGGTTGTCCTTTATCTCCAATCTTATTTATCCTCACCATTGAAATATTTTCTATTTTAATTCAAACAGATTAAAATATAACTAGCATAAACATCCTTAATAATTATGCTTCTAAAATGATATTATTTACAGATAACTTACTATTAACCCTTCTTAATTCAACTTCAACTCTTCTAGAATTAGAATCCACTATAAAAATGTTTCAATCTATTTCTGGTCTTTATTTCAATCAATCAAAATCTAAATTCTTAATACTAAATAAAAAGAATAAAATTCACATACAAAGAAGTCATATTATTGACAAACAAGTCACATCACTTGAATACTTAGGCATAACTTTACTGAAGTACTTTGGATCTTGGAGGAATTGATTTTCCACATATTGATACTTATATCAAAGCATCCGTTTTTTAAATTATTTTAAATTGGGTAGACACTAATTATATTTCTAACTGGAAAACCTTACACTCAACTATCCTCAAAAAAAGTAATGACAATTTGAAATTGTTCAATATAACTAATTATGAAAATATTTTGGAATTATCTTTGTAATTTCATACAGTTTAATTTTCTCCTCCCTCTAATTCCAACTATTTAAGTCTCATTTTTAAGACCTTTAAGAATACAGTTCATTTTCGCATTTTAAGGAGAATCCTAAATTAATCTTTCTTTTTTATGAAATTATATATCACAATTCTATCATTGAAAATTGAATATCAAACTTTATAAAAATCAATAAAATACAAGGTACATTTAAGTGATAAATTTTAGAATCATATTAAACTAGGTAACTCCTCTTGTTTATCCTCTGAGAGTAAATCACAAATGTTAGCCTCTATTAAACATTTTTCTTAGTCTCACTATTGGCATATATTTACATGGATGTTTTTACATAGAGCATTTCTAACTCCTAATAAAATGGCTAAATTTAACAAAAATAATAATATACAGTGTTGCAGATTCTGTCAAGGATATAAT
Source organism: Protopterus annectens (assembly GCF_019279795.1). Taxonomy (NCBI): domain Eukaryota; kingdom Metazoa; phylum Chordata; order Ceratodontiformes; family Protopteridae; genus Protopterus; species Protopterus annectens. The sequence goes on from NC_056742.1 coordinate 6,213,771, forward strand.
GCTGATTGGATTCATGTCTTTTTTGATTGTCCATCTTTAAGTCAATATTGGTATACTATAGATGCTTTTTGAATACTTTATTTTCTGATACATTTTCTTTATCCAAATCTTTAATCTTATTTAATGTAAATGATGGACATGGCTTAAAAATGATAACTTATCTCTGTTATGAACTATTCTTGCAGTTGCAAGGAAACGTATCACCAGAAAATGGAAGTAATCTTCACTACCATGCTTTGAAGATTTCTTATCCTTTTTAAAAGAAACAGCTTTCAGAGAAACATTGAAGTATAGCAATGCAATAAACCTGTCCTCAGACATGCCTCAAAATGACCTTTTTACATAATGTGCTGTGAGTATTCATACCCTGTTTAGACTTAAATATGCTGCATTAACATTGTTGTAGCCATACGTTTTGAGTGATATTTTTGTTTATTTAATATAGCATTGGGAAGAGTGTAAAATGCATAATAAAAAGGTCTTTCTTTCAGTTTCATATCACCAGAAGACACTGAGTATATCAAATTTTAATATTACTTCAGAATATAGTCTTGCTCATTTAAAGTATGTTTATTTCCTTTTTCCCCCTCTTTCTTCATCCACAGAGAATAACTACTGTTTGAATATGACTTCCTTCTGAATTACATCCATTTGGATGGTAATGTAAGAAACAGAGAGTACAACACAGTTCAAGAATACTGCAGCTCCTGTTAAAAAGATATGAGGTTCTGCTCGTTGTATACAGCTTAAATTTTGCTATAGTTTGAGAGTAATTATTATCTAAATGGTAAAGATCCTTAACCATAATAGTTTGCTTGGCACAATAATGTATTCTGTTTCGTGATGCACAATGCAAAAGAAGAGTTACTGATCTGGAAGACAGGGTACATTATAGAGTGAGACTAAATGAATCTGATTGCATTTATTTTATTCTTTCATTTATTCAAGAGGTAAGAGAGCTGAATTATAGGGACACCCTTTTCAGTTACCACACAAAGATACACAAATCAAATACATATAACATAAGAATTATAGTAATTGATGGGGATTATTTTGGTAAAAGCTTGGAAATCAGAATTTTGGGTTGAATCTAGAGTTCTTAGCAGAATCGCTGCACCAGAGATGATGTGGCATAACAGACCTGCATAGACATAAAATTGTTTTCTCATTTATTTTCAGCCATGTCTCCAACTCTCTGTACCAGATAAAACACGGTGAATAAATGGAGCGATAAAAGAAATATGGTTGGCAGAATTTATATTATTAATGATCTTCATGTTTTCAATATTCAACTAATTCATCCTTTCCCACTCATTTACATAACATCCTATCCTTCTACTTTCTTCTTTAGTGTGCAGAATATTGTTGTCTCTCTGCTGAAGTTACTTTTTACACTTGAGATAATTAAATTCATTCTTATTTCACACTTTCATGTATTAACTTCTTCATTATACTGTTTTCAGCCTTGCATTCTTTTTTTCCAGAGTGATGCAGAAGCAGAGAAGTGAAATTATAAAATTAAGATTTGATATTAATTTAACTGCATAGCCTGGACTTGGTTTCTTAAACCCAATGACTCAGTGTTAGTTTCTGTGATCTGCTGTAAATCATGTATATTCCTTTCTAGTTGATATGGCTTGCATACTGCTTCAGTAATTAGGGAGAATACTTTTTCACTGGATAGTTTTGGATTACTGGTAGTCAAGAGGAGATAAGATGTAAGGCTGAGTTCACTATTCCAGTGGAGACAGGAAAGTCTCCAGTATACAGACTGTATATTTATTACTCTATTGAAGTCTGCTTTTGAGGGTCTAGCTATTAGGTTTCCAAAAATATGGGCATCAGAGTGATCATTTAATGTGCCCCGTTTTCACATACTATCATAAAAGTTCTCAGGTAGTGGCCATAAGATGCTTTTATTCTTAGCAGGCAGGAGATATGCAGACTTACATAGGTTATTGATTACATCAAACATTTTTATTGTAATGATCACTGATAATGCTAATGGAGCTGTTTTTTAAAGATTTACGTTTACTAACTTGCTAAGACTTCTGCTGAGATTATTGTGATATTTTAAGTATTTTTACTATTCTATAGAAAAGGCAGACATTTCAAAAATTTTGTCTTGTCCAAATTCCATTCAGAATGAAATTTTAGGGTTGTTATTCTCCACATTTGATCTGGAAAGGTCACATTTCATGTCTTTTGCCAAGAGTCCAGGTAAAATGATATTTAGGTACTGAAATGAGCAGAAATCCTAATTCTGAAGTACATTATTTGAAAATCCCAACAATGGCTAATTCATCAGTTGCTGTGCATTCAACAAAGGGCATGTTTATCAAACAAGAAACATTTTTTTTCACTCCAAATATATATATATATATATATATATATATATATATATATATATATATATATACACACACACACACACATAAATATATATATATATATATATATATATATGTGTATGGTTCCCATTCAGAAGCCTGAAACATCATAAGCCTGAAAATCAAAATCCTGAAACCAAAAGCCTGAAAATTCAGAATCCTGAAAACTCAAAATCCTGAAAGACCAAAATCCTGAAACTCAAAATCCTGAAAACACAAATAATGCTAATATGTCACTATAAAGACACTAATATCTACCAACTGACCCTGACCCTAACCCTAACCCTAAGGTCCGTCACTATCGCACACTCACCTGACCCGTGCCCTAACCCTAACTCACTTAAACCGCCCCTAACCCCAATATTTGTCACTATTGCATACATGCCTAACCTGCACCCTAACCCTAACTCACTTAAACCGCCCCTAACCCTAAAATAAAACCAACCGCACACTTACCTGACCCCAACGGATGACCTAACACCACAGGGCTAACAATAGCAAAGCCACAATGACATCAGTATGTCTATTTTGTGTTTTCAGGATTTTGAGTTTCAGGATTTTGGTCTTTCAGGATTTTGGTCTTTCAGGATTTTGAGTTTTCAGGATTCTGAATTTTCAGGCTTTTGGTTTCAGGATTTTGATTTTCAGGCTTATGATGTTTCAGGCTTCTGAATGGGAACCATATATATATATATATATATATATATATATGTGTGTGTGTGTGTGTGTGTGTGTGTGTGTGTGTGTGTATTCAAAACATGCACAAAAACAGCACTCCGATAGCAAACAAGTAATTTAAAATACAAACTATAAATGACAATAACTTCCAACACCACTGTACGAGGAAACAGAAAACCTTAATAAAATAAAAACATTAAACACAGGTAAGCTTTTTCACAACATGAGGTTGCTCCTTCAGACCATTCCATGTATGTATATATATATATATATATATATATATATATATATATATATATATATATATATATGTGTGTGTATATATATATATATATATATATATATATATATATATATATATATGTATATATTTATATATTCACTTGTTTAAGTCACTTTTTAAGTAAATCAGAAGTGATCAAGTCCATTCCATCAATCAGACCCGAAACTTCAGATTTTTTTAAAATACCAAGAGGATGTGCAACCTTGTCTAGGTTGTATGACTTGAGAGGTTGCAACTGCAAAGTCTGTATTATGAGTGGCTGTGTGAAGCTTGCATCCCACTTTACCTTGGCTGTCACACACCAATCCATTTGATGGAATGAGCTTGACCAACTAGAATTTCCACAAAAATGAGTTGAATTTGTATACCACTACCAAAACAATTTCTGACCACTCCAAAGAACCACACTGGTAACTATCCTGTGATTATGCTTCTTATCTTATCTCATATTTGTGGCTACTGAATGAAATAGTTTTAGGATTAGAACCAAATGTCCCCAACCTATTTTGTGAACAATGTTTTGTGTAAACACACCCATTTTGAAAATTATTACTTAGAATGTTTTGCAGTAATATATATAATAATCTTATAACAATATTGCTGCTTTAATCTGTCACATTTTCAGAATTGTAACTCCAGCCCCTAAAGCTATAGGTATTCTCCATCATAAATAGCAGCCACAAGAATTAAAGTTATTTGCCATGTTAAACCCAAAGCCATTCCTACATAAACTTCTTGACAGTCCTTGACCATGCATTGCTGCTTGTAGTTCTACTTTCCATTTTTGTTTAAATAAGGTGGTGGAATTAATTTTTATTTTTATTTTTCCACTCCTGGCACTGGTATCTAAACACTATTGCCTTGGATTATGTTTTGAATGTTTGTCCTCTGTCTCTCTAGTATTGTCCCTCATAGAAATATTGTCTGTGAATGAGATGTTTCACTTAATAGGGTGTTATTCGGCCACTATATCCCCACTGATATTCTAAGAGTAACTCTTGAAATAACATGATCTCTTTCTTGTCACTTGAACTGAAACCAGTGGACATCTCTGCAACTAACATATTTACTGGTCATACTTTCTTCTATGTAGGAAGTCCCACTGATGAACTCATCTTGTAGATTTCCACAGAAATCTCACTAATGACAACTCAAATGAGTTTTCAGGTTATGTCTGTCCATGCTAAGAAATGTATGCAAAAGAAGTATTAGATAACCGAAACAAATTGAATTTTTGATTTCTCTGATTCAGTAAAGCCATTTCCTATACCTGGAGACTTATGCTTACCAGAGATTCATCCCAATGGGAAGAAACCAATGTTTTCTGCTTTGCTTTCATCTGTTTCCTTCCATCCATTTTATATATCACTTGGCCTGCTCCAGGGAGTCTGTCAGTCCTTAATTTGGTTTCCAGAGTTTGTCTGATTATGACAAAAAAAAAATACAAATGGAGATATTCTTAACAAGACTAAGCTATATGACTGCAGATGGAAAACAAAGTTAAGGGCTAACAGATTCAATGGTCTTTGTAATATTGTCATCCTGAAACCTGTTTTGAAGTACCTTGGCTTGAAGTGAATAGTAGAATGACTTTCTCAGTTAAGTTATTTGTTTATAATTGTGGTCATGTGACATTTTAGTTATTATTTAAGTCCCTGTTTACACCTTATGTGCACCTCCACATGACAAACCAAGGACATGAACATTTGTCTGCAATGTAAATAGAACTTGCCGGAGGGACTGATATGTGTCTGAAAGGATCCTCACTCCATGAAATAAGCTCACCATGTACATGAAGCAGAGTTCATCCTTGACCCTGTTAAAAAGAAACCTTGATTACTGTATGGAAAATCGGAAATTCACTGTTTGGCCTGGCCCCTGCGTCTCTGATGGGCAGAGTTTGACAGTAAGTAAATTAATCCCAAAGTAACATAACCCCCCCCCCCCCAACTACCTCCTTATTAACATATCCCACCATATTGCTGTCCAAAGAACTCTCAAACAAAACTGTCTTGGGTTGCACAGCTAAGCTTGTAAAGACCCTGGTGGTTGTTAGCCTAGTACAAATCTATAAACCTATGAACATATGTTTTTGATCACTTGAGAAAGCATGTTTTTACTGTGAAAGCATGTGTGTTTATAATAAATATTTGTACCTACTGGAATCCATAGACAAGAGTTCTTTTTGGAGTGATATGGAGCATATCTGTAATTGGATCAGTAAAAGAGATAAATTCTGAATCCTACAATTACACTTTAGAACAATGAGCTGGCCATGGCTATAGGATGTGCCAGTGCTTTTTAAGTTGACATGTATTAGTTAACAAAGCAAAACTTATTTAATTATAGTCATCTGATTCCATCTTTCAGTATACCTACAATGTATAGATTTCATTCATTGTTCCAAATATTCCTGTGCTGGCCATGAAGTAGGGTAATACAAACAGTAATAACCTACAGTACATAAAGCAAGTAATACTCAGGATAAATAAATGGTATGTGCTCCTGGTGCAAAAATCGTTATATTTATTTTTATGTTTGCTGTATAAAGAAAATGATCACTTATCATCTGCATTGCCCCGTCCAGTGCAGAAAACAGTCCCTCACCATCTCCCATTCATCTTCCTGCCCCCGCCAGTACTGACACACTATCCAACCACCCAACTCCATACTTACCTTCTACAAACTTGGAGAACAGTTTCATCTTAATCACAGACCTTCCGCATTCCTTGGCAGCAATATGCTTAATAGCATAATTTATTTTCTTCTTTTAAATGGGGCTTTAACCAAATCGCCATAACATTATTTATTAACATTTTGTGCTCAAAATTTCAGTCCAGCATCTGTGAGTGTCTACCTCTTTAGATATTCTACTGCCATTATAATGACTTGTTTAAATAAGGGGGTGGAATTAATTAAAGTTGTTTCATGATATGACTGTGAAATCACGTTTTTTAACAAAACTTTGCAGTGTTACTTTTAACACTTCCTGACATAAACATCTAAAATGAGTGTTCTGTAAGTTTTTGTCCTAACATATTACTAACTGATAATGTTAAGAGTGCATTTATTTGTTTATTACATTTGTTAACCAGGTAACTGAACTGTTCCATAGACCTTTTTCAGCCAAAACTTAAGCAGAGACAACAAAAACAATCATAATAAAGAACATAGGCTAAATCTTCCAAAAAAATTAATAAACATAATTAGTATTTTAGCCAATATACATTCATAAAATGTTAATGCTATACATATGCAAAAGTAATACAGTTAAAGGGGAACACAATGGAAATTATTTCAAAATATACATGCAAAGTACATTTTTGCCAAAAGGTTGTGGATAAGTTGAGACAATGACAGCTGCAGTGTACCCATCAAAGTACAGTTTTAGCAGGATTGCTTGTCATTCTGTTTGCAGGTGCACCCATAATTAATGCACCCCCAGTATATCTCTTGAATTCATGTTCACACTCGCCTATATCCTGAATTCATCTCTGAACAATATGTTCTTACCATCTGGAAACATTCCTGTATTGTTCTATTTTACAAAGGGGCCTACTTCAATTGACTTTAACAATTGTAGACCTATATCTATCCTCTCCCCACTTGCAAAAATCCTTGAAAGGTATATCCACACACAACTCACACAATATCACAAGTCCAAATTCCTACTTCTCAAAACACAGCATGGTTAGAGACCCCATCACAGTACAGCCACACTACATTTTACTAAAACTGTAAATTAACTTAGAAATAATACAAACTTGTGTCAGCAATGTTTTAAACTTATTTAAAGCATTCAACACAGTATCACATCAGCATTTACTCTCCGAACTTGCTTCCATTGGGTTTTCTCAATGTTCTCTTACCTGGTTCCTTAACTATCTGTCTGAAAGAAATCAAGGAGTCAAATAACCCAGGACTGTTTTCCATTTCAAACTGTCACCACAGCAGTCTCAAAGGAATCAGTCACTGATCTTCTCCTCTTTAACATGTTTGTAAATAAACTCCATACTGCCACACAATATCCAAGAATTGTCAAGTATGCCAGTGATTTATCATTAATAACTTCTACCCAAACTCTCTCCAAACTCCAGGAATTTACCCAAGCTTCCTTTACCTCTACAAAAACCTTGCTAAAAAGTTCATGCATTTTCCTCAACCCTAACAAAACAAAATTAATGCTCTTCACCCCTAAACAATATAACAACCAAAAGCAATCTTTAATTCCATCAGCAGGCAACACTAACAAAGTATTTGTTTCACAAAGTGAAGTCCTTAGAGTTGTCATTGATGAAAATCTTGAATTTGACTGCCATATCTTACAAATCACAAAAAAGACCAATCATAAAGTGAGCTCCCTCTACAGAGTCAAACAATTCCTTACAGACACAGCAAGGCAAACATTAGCCTCAACCTATTTAATCCCACCCCTCCTTTATGCATCCCCTATCCTAACTAACCTAAATATCACTCTTGAAGTCAAATGAGCCTCTTGCTTTAATAAAATTGCTAAATTTGCCACTAACTCAACACATAGAGCCCAAATAAGCATTGTTCTAAAACATTCACAGTTAGAATTTGCATATACAGTTATTTGCTACGCAGCTAAATTCCCCCCACTAAACAAAAATCTTACTGTTACTTCCTTCAGTGATCCTCTTCTCTGCCAACAAGTTCTTACTAAAAACAACTAAGTCTTGTAAATCAGCCGGTGATGCACTTTACCCCTGCTGCATCTCAAAAATATAAACCACTAAACACCCCAGAACACATCAAGCTCACTGACAAACTACCACACTTTCAAATCCTGCTCAGACTACATCTGAATAAGTCCTGGTCATTCATGCTCAAGCTCAGTACCTGGCTGACTCTCTACTATCCCACCATTTCCTCTATCTTTCCTTCCCATCTTAATCTACCCCCTTTCCATTAATACACACCTCTTTATCTCTCCCTTTTGTCACTTCAACTAAATATTTTCTAACTTCTTATGTAAATATATCACATTGGCAAACATGTAACCATCATGAGGCTCAAACTGTAAGGATAGATGGTATTGTTTTTAATACATTATATTCCAGAAATGCTGAGGTCCTGTGAATTTTGTAGGAGTTCTTAATCCACCCTTTTCTGGATTATAACTAAACCCTTTGATCTTACAGTCGAACATGTATTAGATCTATAGAAGTAGTCCATTGAAATTTACTACAAAGATTCCCTGTCTATGAAACATGTCTTCCATAGGCAAATTTTTGGTTGTAATTTTTTTAGTGTAGCATGCCAATTAATTAAAGGAGACTGTGGCCGTAAATTAATCTATGAAGGAATATTACCCTTCAAGCCCTAATGGGAATGGAGACTTGAAACATGGCTTGCTTTGTTAAGACAATAAATATTAGTGTTTCTGCCACAATGAATAATAAAAAAGAGAGACAGTTTTGTTGCAAAATGTATGGAAAGATTATGGAATTGAATTCCAGTAAACATTAGACACTCCTTGGACTGTGTCATATTTAAAACTAAACTTGCTATTTGGGTTGAGACATGAAGATATGAAGATGAAGTAATCCATGCTTTTTGGCAGACATTTGACTTAAACATAGATCTATGAAAACTTATGAGTGACTGCTGCAGTGGTTCTAAAACATTTTAGAGGTTCTCCTTGTGCCATTACTTCTGTAGAGCATTCCTTTGTACAAGCACAGATCATAGTTTTACAATAACCAGTTGAAGAATTAGATTTTATAAACGGAGACTATAGCACTTAACATGGAGTGAATGGATCCACAAAACAGATGATAATATGTGAGTGCACGAGTGACTAGGAATGACATAGTAATTCAAATGGGAGGGAATCTGCAACAAGTTCACTGTAGGGGCATTGTAGAGCATGAATTTTTAGCATGGGGTTGCAAAGGTTCAGAAGCTCAGCATACCAAGAACTACAGTGTTTGTGGTGGCCAGCAAGATACAAAGGTTAATCTATGCGCTGCAACTTCTATCTAGCAGAGAATGACTAGAGATGGAATTGGGATGTGGACTTCAGCACTAGAGCATGAGGGGAGTCATCAGGGCGATGTACATTCTGACTGGCAAAGGGCAAATAGTAAGGTTTCTCCACAACCCAGGGAGCAGGTGCTGGACTTCACAGTGGACAATAAAAGTAACAAAGGAAAAAGTGTAGGCACTGTAGTGTGCCTTCTATCTGGCAGAAAGAGTGGGCAGTGAGGTCATACACAATATTTAGTATCCCTGCAAGATGGTGTATGTGTGTGTGTATTTATATAGATATCAAATGCTGTCTTAATGCTGGCATTGGAAAGGGATATACATGCATCACTGTTGGCGGCATTGTTTGTGATCATGAATGTTGACAAGGGGGATCCCTAAATGTTAAACAAAAAAGAACATACAGTTCAGTTATGTCATCCATCCATAAATACTCTATGTAAAAAGAATTTGAACAAAGATGGAAATTCATGAAATTTAGGAAACAAAAAGTAGAAACTGTACCTTTGCAAAAATAGTGATGTAAACACAAAAATCACTGTAGCAAAACCTTCAGTGTAAACAGAACAGAAAAGGTAATGAGTAATTCAATACAAGCGGTACTATGCAATGCACCTGCTGCATAGGACATCATTTTCAAACTACATTTATCTTTTTAGTTTGTTAGTTTGTTAAGTGGTGGTTTGTTTTTGCGTGATTAAACCTCATGATTACATTTGTTGGCATGCTCATTCTTTGCAGGGTTGAGTTACATGCTGATACTCTACTGTTTGTTTGGCAGTATATGCCAAATCTGTGAGATACTATCTCACAGTCTGGAGCCACACCTTTTCCCTTTGTTCTTTCCTATGTTGAGTCACAACATTTGTGGCTGTTCACATCAGAGAGTACTTTGGATATGGCACTGAATCCTGATGAAGCATGTTGAAGTTGTTGCCTAGGCAAGCATGGTCTAATGTACCTAGGCACACTAGCATCTGAAAAGCCCATAAATAATAATATTTCAGGTGTGGATAGGATGACCGCACTTTTTTCTGAAGCTAGGGAAGCTGACATGTATGATTACCCACCAACACTGATGTCTTTATTTTATATATATATATATATATATATATATATATATATATATATATATATATGTGTGTGTGTGTGTGTGTGTGTAGACAGGCATAAATGATTAAGTTATGACATAATTCAGACACTTTCTGGGGGGGGGGGTTTAAACAGAATTGTGAAAAGAGTTTTTTAACAGTTCTAGAGCTCATTTTTTTGTAGTCCATCTATACCAAGGCAGCTCTAGGATGCAGCTCTGTCTGGTGGTATAGGTATCATAGGATCTTCCTGAGCTCTACATGGAAAAATCAAGGTTTAAAACCATATACTAAGCATTTTTTAATCTATGGAATCATGAATGCTAACAGAAGTCATAAGCAGCAAAGATGATCAACATAAACTGGCTTTTGTATTAGTAATAGCGAAATCAAATTGTTTTCTTCCGCCTTACATATTTTTGTGAAAATATTGTACAGTATTCTCTACCCAAAATAAAAACAATGTCAATTTACTTCTAGAATAACAAATAGCCATACTTAATCCTTACAGTGAGAAATTAACTCTAATGACAATGTATATTATGAGTGATTTAGAGACATCCATTAATCTTTATCAGTATAAATGCTACGAAACAATTCCAGTTTGCATGTAATGTATGTCTATCTCCAGAGAGAAAGGAAGAAGAAACCCAAGGGTCAGTGATTTCTTGATACCTGATAAAAATGAATTGTTTCTGTGACAGAAGGAGTATCAATGAATGAATTTGAAAAGGCAGTTATGAGAAACGCGTTCGAATACAAAATGAAAATGCATGTGTTAATTGTATGACAGGTGTTCTAATAAAACAGATAACCATATAAAGACAAGACAATACCAAGAAAAGTATTGTTCCAAACATTAGGAATGCAATAATCCACAAAATAAACAATGAAAACTGTAGCTGCACTTTAGTAAAACCATAAATACATAAAAATAAAATATTGTAGTAAGCGAGTTTGCCCGCCAAATATACTTCTTCAGACTGTAACAGACACTAACAAATATATTAATTTTATACATGCTGCAATGCAGTCATGTGGTCAAAATAGATACTATGATCAGGGTAAATGAATCATCCCCTTTCTTTTTTAATGAAGCCTTAAACTTTTCCATGTCATTTAGACCTGATGCTTGGCAGGCACTCAATCTCACTTGCCAAACATGCTCCTCCCAGTCTAATTATTCTCCTATGGCTTCTTTGCCATAAGGAGAAAACACTTTTTCCAAAATGATAAATTAAAAAAATCACTTGCTATGCAACACATAGCATCCTTCAAAAGAGCATTATTGGCTTAATGCGTACATAAGCTTCTAAATTGTCTTTGTACAAATCTAGATAGTCTGCCTATGTATAATGCATGAAATACTACACAGCAGGCAACATAAGTCTCATTTTGGCTTTCAATGAATACTTTTGGCATTCTGTGTAAATTTCCCCTTTAAGAGTATTTTTGAGCTGCACACCTTCAAATACTAACACTGGTTACAGTTGCTGCAAATGTTCCTTCTTCTTTACTTACATGAGACTAAGTCACTTACACTAAGAGCAAGTGTTTGGGAGTCAGAGGAGGCTTACACTGGAGTAATGCAAGTCTTTTGGAATGGGGCCAATGGATTGTTGGGCAGTGTGGGTGGTACAAGTTGCACTGAGTTCAGAGAATGACAGCAAATTACTGTGAATTTCACATACATAGCTAAAAATTCTTTATTGTTGCTGGCTATCTTGTGATTATACGTAGCTTTGGCGCTTCTCAAAATATTCTTAATTTCCTCAATAATTTGGATATATTTTGTTTTATGAGCTGAGAGGCAAAAATATTTTTATAAGATTAGGAGCTCAGATTTTTTTGTTAGGTAATTTGTTGAGTTTATTCTCCTAAAATGTTGGATGTTTGATGTGACTATTCTTTTAAAAAATTATATTGAAAATTGCTGTAAATGTCTTTCTGAATGTCAAAAAAAAAACCACTACAACTCAAAGCAAATGTCAACAGAATGAACCTTTTTCCAGTAGCCAAGCCACAACATGAACTTTCATTCTTAACAAGGAACTTCATCAGTTTATTTCCTGAATGCAGCATCACCTTCCTAAAAACTACCATTCCTAGTTTCTTATGATTAAGAATGAGTTGTTGATGGCTCTTTATGGCAGTCTTGTCAATAATTAATAATAGTCTAAAAAGGAGAGACACGAGAATATCATTTATTATTTTCTCAGTCTTCAGTAGGTGACATTTGATGACTCCATAAAACTTTGTACAATTTTTGTTGAGACAGACTGATGGCCATCATAGATGCTGCATTGAGAATTATTCAGTTTTATTATGCAGTTGTAGCCTTTTGATTATCAGCAAAAACAGCTGCCAGCTTAATGAATAACTGCATGCCTGGCATCAGAGACTGTACTTATGTTACTTCTCTATCATCAGGTGTCTACAAAGGTGAATTTAAGTCTATGCCAATCACAGGTTTATTTTGGAAATCAAGATATCTGCCCTATGGTGGGGTGGTGATGGTATTAACTTTCGAAGAACAATGAAAGAGTAAGATTTGCTATATGAGTCACTCATGCATGGGGTTGTGGCCAGAATAGTTCTAGGGGACAGTGAAAGAGCAGCTGACTCAATCTTCTCTGTTCTAATATTTCAGAATGCAGTCTCCTTCTAGGATATCCCCTTGTAATACCACTTAGCACACATTTGGACATTTAGTTTTGTGAATGTATTATACAGCAAGCTGAAATAGTGATACGGTGCATAATTGCTAAATGGAAGGTATAAAATGTGCAAAGTGAATTGCAATTTTTTAACAATTATTTATTTGTTAATGGAGTACCATGACTGGAATGTTGTTGTAGAATTGCAGTGTAATAAATGTAAGGTTATGAGCTTGAGCAAGTGAGTGTAAAATGTCTCCTCCAGTAATGAAAACATCTGGATTTATTGTGAGGAAATAAAGTAGTGAGTCACTCAATATTGACAACAGACCACCCACACTAATCTTTCTGCTCTATGAGAATGTGGAAGAAACATTGGCAGTGAAATAAATAGCAGGATGCATTCTACATCAACAAAAACATAGCACAAAGAAAAGAACAAGCTTCAATATTTAATGTGAATTACAGTTGGACACTGGAATGCACACAAAGGAAAATATGGGTACAATGGTGTTTCCCATAGTCCTGTTGCCTTGACCTATGTCCTGGAACTAGTTCTGCCACTATGTTTTTTTTTTTCACAAAAGCTAAAAACATTTCTAATGCAAAACAACAGTAGTCTTATCGTTTACTAATAAGCATTAAAAATAAAAGTCAAAAGTCCTTTGTTGTCGTACTGAAATAGAACTAGAAATGCAGTTCTACATTTATTATAAGTTGATTAATGCAAATCCTTTCATAGTTTGCTAGCTGTATTTATTGTAATTAAAATTTACATTCTCTCACTTGGCCTCTAAGCTGTTATTTGGCCTCAAGATTCCACTGCATCAGGTAACACTTGTACATTTCTTATTAACATATCTATGCATCTTTTTAGATACTGTAGGGCCTCCCAGCTCATGAAACGTTATTATAATGCTCATCCTCTTTGTTAACGCTAAAAGTTTTCAACATAATGTGAAAATAAAGTGTCTCATATTTCTTGTTCATTGTCTTTGTTAAAGGAAATGGTTGATGCTGGTAATTTTTTTCACACAGTGCTCCTTCATTGTCCAGTATATTTTCACATGCTTTTATCTATACCATGTGAAGTGGTGTAAGACTGATAGAGTCTATATTATAACATCGACATTGCAAAATGTCGAATGTTATAATATTGACACCACTACAAAGAAGGTTGAAAAAGCGAAGCTGCAGAACATCGAATTCTTACCTAGGGCAAGATTTTGGTGGGCCGTTCCATGGCTTTGCTATTTCCTCCACTGTGGTGCGATAGTTACGGACCTTAGGGTGAGATTGTGGGTTAAAGTAAGTAGATAGGTAGGAATGTGTGTATGGTGTAGTGTAGGGTAGAAGTAGGGTTTTGTTAAGTGTATGTGTGTGTATTAATTAGTTTGTTTGTGCATAGTTTCTTAGGGTAAGTGTGCGATAGTTACGGACCTTAGGGTTAGGGTGCAGGTTAAGTTTAGTGGATAAGTTGGAATGTATGTATGGTTTAGTGTAGGGTTAGAAGTAGGGGTTTGTTAAGTGTATGTGTGTGGATTATTTATTTTGGTGTGCTTGTGTTGTGTGTATGTTTCTCGGAACAGCAATTTTTTTCCCAGGGAAAAAATTCGCTATTCTGAGTGTTCGATGTTATCACATTTCAAAATTCCAAGTTTGAGCATATGGTGTTTGATATTTTGGAATTTCGATTATGTGATATAGACCCAATTGATAATATATGACCTTTTTCTGCCATCAAAAAATGAATATGAACATACAGGGATGGAGCCCTGAATGCAACCTCCAAATTGAAAGACTGATTAGTGACCAAAAATTGAAAATAAATGTAATTCATGGTTTTAACTTTTTTCTTTTCCTCTGGTATTTAACCAATGGCTCTATTTCTGTGATCCATCACCTCATTTATTCTCCCTTTGAGGCCAAAAGCCAGGCATCCCTTTACATGGCAAGAACCTATGTCCCATTTGGTCCAACTCAGACAGCATTATTACTCCATTCTTTTTCCTGGAAGGTGAGAGTCAGGAAAGATGGAGCAGGACAGTCTGCTGACCTCATATGGAGTGTCTGTCCTACCCCACCTTATCAATCTCCATTGGTTGATTGCAAACTCACAATGATTGCCAAATGGAAAATGCTACCATACTTTGCTTCCCCTGGCTTAGTGGTCTACCACTCATGCAGTGTGAGTGTGCCTGGCTACTTCTGCAAGTGACTGCTTACCCTCCTTTATCCAAACCACCTCCTTACTTAATTTTGTATAGTCAGGCTATGATTACTCTTGCTTCACTCTTTGAGTTGCTTTGTTGCTCATAACTACTACTGGAACTGTCTGGATATCATTCTTCCACACTGCTCTTGTTTATGCTTGCAAATCTGGATATTTTATGACTTCAGTTCTCTTAGCATACAAGGCTCTATCATCTCTGGGTGTAGTAATTTCAATAATTAATGCTTATTTTGTCTTTTTTTCTTTGACGCCTGCATCTGCTTTTCTTGCATCTCTTTATCAATTGTTCATATTGGGTGATTCCATGTAATCCAGACTTCATTATTGTCAATAATACTTTGTGGTTCATGTTTCCAGTGCTTTTCTGCTACATGTATATTACATTTGCACAATCCCCAGTACATCAGTCTTCCTGCATTATTGTGCCATTAAGTATATATATCCTCAGCCACGAGTGTATCACACCTAGCAATGAGGTGTACATATGTTTCTAGTTCTGCTTTACAGAACCTGCACTTGTCTGTTTCTCCCACTTTTTCAATAGGCTTTGTAATCCAAGGTGTACAGAGTTCAGTCTTGGGCTGACATTATTAGCTTCTCATCTTCTGGTTAAAATTCACCTTTTCTTAACCACTTCTGGATCAAATCTTGGTTAACTTATGGTTGTTTTAGGAGTTTTCTTACTTGACAATATATTTGTGGACTTTTCAATCTGCTTTTCTGGTCCTTTCTTTTATAATCTTTTTTTTATTTGTTGGCGTTTTCAGTTACTGTCTGATTCTTTTCTAATCCTGGTTTTATTTCCATTCCCATTCCATTACAAAATGCTTCTGTTAAAATAAGCAAATGTGTTATCTTACAGTTCTTCTCTACATGATTTAGAGATGTCGCTGTACTTGGATCTAAGAAGGTTAACAAATGTGTATGCAGTCCCACAATCACAGATCTCTGCATGTATGCCTGTTTTCTTGAAGATGAGGGATATAAAACCTTAGTACACACTGATTTTTATATATCACTTGATAAGCAGGAAGCATTTTTCTTGTTTTCTTGCCCAACTGACTCAGTGTGGTTTCAGTCCAGTTATTAACATCAAAACTATAAGTTAAAACAGGAAGAACAATTTGATTTATTTATAATCTGGGCATTATTCCTTGAATATTAGCTTTAGTATTCTGAAGTATTCCTTACTTTGTTCATAATTTATTACTGACCTTCATCTATTCCCAAATATTTATACATTCCCTCCTGCTCAATTTCATTTAGTTCACATTTCAGTTCCAAATTGATATTTTCTTGGTGCTGCAGCTTTTCTATTATAAATGTTGCTTTTGTACATTTATTAAGCTAGTGTCCTTCTTATATCATCTCAGAAAATTTTAATTATTTGTAGTTGTGTTTTCAGACCTTCTTCTGATGATATTTTAAATTTTAAATCAACCACAAAAAGTAGATGACAAGTCTTTGTAGGTTTAGTTTCAGGAAGTTAAGCTGTAACCACAGTTGAGTTTAACACCTTAATAAGTAAAAGGCAAGACAAACCAGCCGTGTTGACAAATAAATCACCCTATAATGTACCACTTTGATTTTTTTATCCCTGGGATACAGATTGGACCTTTACCGTGGCTCCACTGCAGAGTGGTTTGCCACTGTCCCATAGTCACTGCAATGTAATTGAAAAATGCAGGGTGTACCTTATACATCTGTAAGCATTCCATAATCAATGAATGTGGGATATTATTTTTTATTTTATTATTATTATTATTATTATTATTATTATTATTATTGTAATCTATTTTTGACATGCTTATATTCTTCTCCTTTTCACAGCTTTCTATTATGGCTTCAACAATAGGTTCTTCCTGACTTCATATGGTTTCTTTTATTACCAGTTTGTTCTCTTGCCATGACTGAATTTTTATTTCTAGATGGCTGTAAAGTTTGTCTGCATCAATTCCAGTATATAGTTTATATATCAATGAAAAACAAGTTATCGGGCTGTAGTTCTTAGAATAATTTGCAGGTTCACTTTTAAGGGGCAATATAGCTTTTCCTGTTATTAACAAGGTGTGTTCCTGCCTGGGATGTTCCTATAAGAAGTATTTACTCAAGGATAAATCCTTGTGTAAAGATATTAATACCTCTAGCTTGAAGTTAGGGTACTGCACCAGGACCCAGGGTTTTCCGTTTAGGAGCTTTTCTTAATTTTGTCTCATTTAATTAGATGTTACTTCCTTTTATTTTGTGTCCTCCATATTAAAGCTTCTTACTGTTTCTTTTCGCTCTTCTATCCACTCAGCATCTCTGTTATGTTCAGTAGGTTCTTTGTAGATGATTCTCCAGAATGTACTAAGTTCGTATTTGTTGGTGGTGTTTCTGTTGCTTTTGCTTTGTTTATCAGTTCTCTGTAAAACATTTTGGGTCAGTAATGAATTGCCTGTTTTATACTTTCCCTTTGCATTTTACATTCTAAGTTTTCATTTGCTTGTGCTGATAAATTAGATCTATTCTTGGAATAGTATGTGACAAATCCTGGCCCCTTTTAATATTATATATTGCTTTTACAGCATCCATCTTTCTATGAAGTTTTGATGATCTGTACCATGTTCTGTGTTCTTATAACAGTAATAGTTGTCTTTCTTGCTTTATAGTTTTCTCTATTCAAGGGTTCCATGGTGGCATTCTTCTTATTCCCTTCATTTCCCTAGTTAATTTTTTTTGTCATAACACTTTATGTGGTTATTAGTTTAGCTCCACAGTAATATATTGCATTTATATCTGCAATTTCATGGGAATTTATCTCAACAATCACAAATACCATGTTCCATCTGTTTTACCAATCATCTAACACGTTACATCTTATTTAGTTTCTGTAATCTCTTTCTTTCTTTCATCTGTTTTAATATACTGTCCGTTTCTATTAAATGAAGCAGGCCTTCCCTTATATAACTTTCGTCTGGACTGAAGCACAACCCTTTGGTCTCTGTTTCCTACTCCTTTGCTTGCTGTGCTGCTGTAACTGCACTTTCGGACAAGTCTCCTTCAGAAAGTACTAAAACATCACCCTGTGGTATATCACCTTTAGGTGCATTGTTCTTTGTCTGCTCCTCCATGTAAGGACTCATTAGCCCATCATGTTGCAATATTGCCTATCTCAGAGTTTCCGCACTAAGTCCTTCAGTCTATCACTTCAGTTTATATTTGTTTAATTTCAGCCTTGCTAAAATTACTTTCGAATTACTCCCTTTCTGACCTTACCCTGGAAAAAAGAGCTGGTGTTGGTTGTTCAGTCCCCTCTTACCCTCTTGGCTTCTCCAGCATCCATACCACTAGTTGAACATGGGTCATGAGTCATACTAAGGACTTTATGTCCCTAAGCAATAGGCCAGGCACAGTGAGTTTTAACTTTTATGCTCAAATTCATAATTTTCACTTTTCATTTTTCAGTATTCTTTCTTCATGAGCATACTTTGTGAATAAAATTATTTAATCAACATTTCCTACCAAAACTAAGCATTATTGGTCTCATAGTGATCTTTTTTTTCCCTGTCAGTATTTGAAATTTTGCTTGCAGTTTTATAAAAGACAGAGAGTCATAACATTATTCCTATCCCAGCAGACTCATCAGCAACAGTGAGACTGACCTGTCTGGCAACTGCTACTTTTAATGTGTCAGATTTTGCATACACATTTCTGTGCTCTAAGTTCTTCACCTTGTAGATGGCACTACGTTTGTGCTGGTATGACTGACACCCTGTCAGGGTAGAATGTCTGCTTTCTGTTTGCTTGAACAAAAGGAGCTGTAATTGCAGTAAAATGCATGTGCTAAATTGCAGCAGAGCTACTAATGCTGACTATTGCACAAACCTTCCTATAAACTTAAAACGTTTGGCTTATAACTAAAACAGTTATTGCTTTGCATTTATTTAGTGGTAGCTCAAGTATGAAAGATGTAGACTTAATTTTTAAGTACTGTGGTTGAATATCTATTGTGATTTATCTGTATTGTTTCAGTCAAAATACATGTCTGAAAATTGATAACTTTAATTTTTGTCACACTGGGACTGTTGCAATGTACTCATAAAAGTTTGCGTGTATGTTTCAGTAATTCTGCCATAATTAAGACACATTAATCAGTCCCATATAAATAATAAGATTTTGCACTGTCACAGGTTGGGCAACTTGTAGCCATTTTTCAAGATTAATGTGTGACTCAGAGTAGCAACAAGACAACAAGTTTGCAAGATTTTGAAGGAATTTGAATGAAAATTCCAATGATTTTAAACTGGTTTCAAATACTCCTTCTAGTAACTTATAAAGTTAGAGTCATGTATCTTCTTTTACTTCCAAGACAAAAAGTTCAAGAATTTCAGAAACTTAGTTTCCTGTCAAAAAAGGATAAAGTTTAGACTATCGCCTAAACAATCTGCCACACACTATTGGCTCAGATATTGGAGGAGCTAATGAAGAAGGGTGAGAGTGAGCAGCCAAAGCTGGTTCACCAGTTCTGGGGGTGGGGGCTGGAGGTGGTTTGGTCAGCTGCAATGCTGACAACTACTGGGGAGGCAATCTAATTGTGATAGATTTAAGTCAAATATTACTTCAGACCTAACTGCAAAATGAAACATTTCTATTAAAATGGGAGCTACAAGTTAATTTAGTAAGGAGTAAAATTATGATTTATGAAACAAAGAATGTTAACCTTAAGCTTAACAGTAGCAGTGTTCCACTAGCAATATTGCATAAATACAAGTATTTGGAGGAATGTATTTTGAAACTGTTATTTGGAATAGGTATATAAGGTCTTTGAGAACTAAACTCTAGAAAACAATAAATCTGATGTTGTTAATCTTCGTTCATTCCTTACTGATGAGTCATCGGTTCTGTCCTCGGAAGCGAGCTGGCCAATCTCAAGCTCGTGTCAGCCAAAACATCTGGAGCCAAGGTCCTACCCAGAATGCTCTGCTCCCTGTTACCTCAGATCTTGTTTGCCACGTTGCTGTACAGCCATGTCAAGCCACTCTCTCAGTTAAGTGACTAATGTTTTGACAGTTTATATATTATTACTCTAAATTTTTCTCAAAAGTTTATTCTAATATTTTCCTACCCTATCACACACTTTAATCTCTCTCTCTTTAGTATTTTCCATTTATTACCCTTTTTTCTTACCTTGTGGTAATTCTCCATTACCATCATTGGTAATCCTTCCTTTCTCTTTTTACCCTTTTCTTGAGTAGCCATTATTCTTCCTTTTGCTACTGTGCTTCTTCTCCACACCAGTTATGTTAGATAAGAAAAGTACCATTGGTTTCAAGCAGTGCAAGGATTGCGGCCGTAAGTTACCACTTTCCGATGGCCATGACTTATGTGTCTACTGTCTTAATGTCTCCCACTTGAATGTTGATCCTTCGTGTGGGATTTGTAAAAATTTCTCTACCAGGACTCTCAACAAGAGGAAAAATAAGTTAATTTTGAAAGGTCTCCTCAAGTCTTCTTTCTTGGAGGCTATTTCTGGGTCGGAGAGCTTAATCTCTCCTGTTAAACACCACAAGAGGCATTCTTCCTCTTCTTCATCAAAGTCACTCCCTTCATCTCCCCCCTCTGGAGATCATAGGGAGTCGACTCACAAGAAGGTGAACTTGATTACTACTCCGACGCTGCCACCTGTGACCCTGTTGGCTCCAGGCTAGGCACCGCCCCAAATGATTCTGACTACAGTCATGTCTCTTTTATTGATAATGGCACTGGAGTTACCGGTGCAGACAACTATGGCTCTGACAGCTCTGTCGTAACCCCTAATGACACCATCAATACAGGTTTAGTCCCCTTCGGCATCGTTGGTACAGTCACCTTTGGCTACAAGTATGACTCTTCTGTACTCTGCAGCGCAGACATTTTCAGCACCAACATGTCCTTCAGTGCAGTCCTTCTTGGCACTGACCTTATTGCTGGTGCAGACAATTTCCACTACGGCATCGTACCCTCAGGGCAGACTTTTGCCTTTATGGTGCAGACATTTTCAACTACTACGGTACTGACATCTTCAGTGCAGACTTTTTCCACACAGTTTTCTTCAGTGCAGACTTTCCCAGCTCCTTGCTCTGCACCTATTGAATTAGCAAGGACCAAATATTCCCCTTTACTGGATCCTTTTGCTAGCAGTCAGTATAGTCCTTTCCTAGAAAGGCCAGAATCACCATCAGCTTTCTCCATGAGGTTAACCAAGAGTCTTTCTGAACAGGATGTGTTGCAGCTTGTTGACCAGTTGCTTGTGGACAGGGGTCTCTCTCAGCCATCGAAGTCCATGTTCCCTCATTCAGATGAATGTATATCTCCTCAAACCCAAACGTATACTCCTCCTTCGACTTCCACTCAAGTCTCGAAGCCTATTACTCCGACAGTAGCTTCCCTCCCTCCAACTCCAATAGTGAATCTCATTTTGGAACCAGAGTCATCCTTGTGGTCTTCGGAGCACTGGGTATTGGGCTTTTCTCAGGCCAGTGGCTGTGCCATTGGGGAGGGCATTCCTGGTTCCATGCCGATTCTTTCTATGGCACCTTCCAGGGATGCTCTCTCTCTTACGGTTCACAGTCCTCTTGAGACTCCTGGTCTGGGGGCAGGCTTGTCGGGGTGGGGTGTGACCCCGGTTCCGAGTTTGTTGTGCTTGGTTCCAGGCTCCCATCCCTCCTTGGGAAGGCCAGCCTTCCAGGCCATGGAGAGGGCTCTTGCCTCTGCTGGCAAAGATCATTTGTCGGGGTCCTCTCCCCCCTCTGTGCTGCAACTGTGACAAGCTTCAACTGCCGGACACTGGGCACAAGAGCCTCCCATTTCTCCTCCTAAGGAGACCCCCTCTTTGCAGTCTTCCCCAGAACCTCCCACTGAGGAAGTACCCCTCAAAGCATCATGTAAGAGGAAGCTCATGGAATCCACTGAGGAGTCATTGACTGAAAATATGGATTTTAATGATGGGGAAGGGTCCCCATGGTCACCCTCTGATGAGGTGTCCTTTGGTGACATCCTCAAGATCCTTAGACAGAGGGGTGACTGGAAGCCCTCTAATCCTTCCTCTGAGGAATCTGTATTCCTACAGGCTTTTTGTGCCTGGCCCCCTACCTCCTGTGTCACCCCGCCTGGCGATGAGCTTGTCCAGGTCATCATGCAACATGCATGGAAGGCTCCTGACACCATGGAAGTGATACCTAAGAGACCAGATAAAATATTATTACCCCCAGCTGAGCACTCCCATTGGTCACGAGGTCTTCCAGTAGATGCTATGGTGGTGACAGCTGCTACTAAGAAGGATTTGGCAGAAGAAAGCCAAACTGTCCATCCACCCAACAAGGAGTCCCGGGTGATTGACAGATTAGGGAAGCATGTGTTTGCTTCATCGACCTTTGCCGTAAGGTCTTTGAATTACTTGGCACATTTTACTAGGCTTCAGCGAGATCTTATCAACCAGCTCTCTGAAACCTTGCAGGAGCTGTTTCTGACGAAGTCTGTGATAATGTGGCTTCTCAGATAGTGACCCTAGAGTCCATTTCCAACTCTTCCATGCATCTTATTTCTCATGCAATGGAAAGGGCGTCTAAAGTGGCAGGCGCAGGTATAGTTGCCAGACGACATGCTTGGATGCACCTTTGTGACTTTTCAGACTCCTTTAAGGCTTCCTTCATGAATGCCCCCCATAGAGACCGCTTCTTTGTTTGGCCCTAAAGTCAAGGATATGCTGGGATGGTATGAACAAGATGGCAAGACCCTGCCTGCCATTCGTGTCAGACACTCCACTCCTCAGCGATTCTACTCCAGAAATCAGAGGAGCAGAAAGATCTGCCACAAGAAATCACAGAGTTCTTTCGGGGATGCACATGCTGAGTTCTTCCCTACAGGTAGAGGGGGAAACTCCAATGGAAGATGCTCCTTTCAGGGCAGAGGAGGTGCACGAAACTGGGGTTCCAGAGATTCTTTCTCTGGCCAACCCTATCAGCGTTGCCTGACTGCTTACCTCTGGAAGCGGTCGGGGGTCATTTCTCTTTCTACCCCGCTGCCTGGAAAAAGATAACTGACTCTTGGGTACAATGGATTATATCCAGAGGCTATCACATCCTCTTCCATCTTTTCCCAGTCTTATCAAGAGTATTACCCAATGTTCCACCCAGTCAAAGGGAAACAGCAGCACACGAGATCCAAAAGATGGTCCCCCCAGACCAGATAGGATCCGTTTTTTACTCAAGGTTCTTTTTAGTGCCAAAAAAGACAGAGGACTGAAGACCAATTCTGGATCTCAGTACACTAATCAAATTTGTAAAAACAGAGAAATTCTGGATGGTCATGGTTCAGCCTATCCTTCCTCTTCTGGAAGAAGATGATTGGATGTGGTCTGTAGATCTTCAAGATGCATATTACCACACAAAAATGGACAAATGCTCAAGAAGATACATCCACTTCTGTATAGGAGCCAGTCAGTACCAGTTTTGAACCCTGTCCTTTGGTCTCTCTACAACCTCCAGAGTGTTCACAAAATGCATGGCAGTAGTTATTGCTCACTTGTGACTTCAAGGATTGCAGGCATTTCCATAACTCGATGACTGGCTCCTCACCGCCCCCACCAAGCATCTACTGGAAGAAACTCTGCAGTATACTCTCTTAATAACTTGAAGCCTTGGAATCACTATAAACTGGGAGAAATCCAACATAACCCCAACTCAGTCTTTGGAATTTATAGGGGTACTGTTGGACACGAGAAATTGCACAGCATCCCTTCCAGAACACAGACTTCAGAGAATAAGACAACAAGTTCAATTGCTGCTCTATTACCACAAATCCCCAGCTTGCTCTGTACTGCAGCTATTGGGGTCAATGGCAGCCTCGATTACCATTGTTCCTGTAGCCAGATTCTACATGAGACTCCTTCACTCAGTAGTACCCTCTACAACATCCTTTGTCCTTTCAGATAAGTGTAACTCAGAGATGCAAGCAAGATTTAATCTGGTGGATGTCTCAAAATCCCCAACAAGGGTCTTGCCCTTTCAACACCCATCAACCAATATCCACGGTGACCACGGTGCCTCCTTGATGGGGTGTGGGGGTGCTATGTCAGGGAAACTTGGTCCAAGGTACCTGTTCGGAGACAGAGGCCCTTTTGCATATTAATATCCTGGAACTGAGGGCGGTGTTTCTAGCATTGCAAGCATTTCACTCCTTCCTTCCATCAGGGACTATTGCAATCCAATCAGAGAACATGTCTGTGGTCTGGTACATCAACAAACAAGGGGGCACCAAATTTTACCTGTTATGCTGAGAGGCCATGAGAATATGGCAATGGGCAATAGCTTACAACTGCTTTCTGATTACAATGCACATTCCTGGGAGCTCCAACGTGATAGCAGACAAATTGAGCAAGTGCATTCTACAGCCTCATGAGTGGTCCCACAATCCTCTGATAGTGGCAAAAATCTTCAATCACTGGGGCCAGCCTTGCTGCAACCCTTTTGCCTCCCCAACCAACAATAAGTGCAGCAACTACTTTGCTCTGATGCCCCCCTCGGGAACAGTCACCAAGGGATGCTCTAATCCACGCTTGGCCCTCAGGTCTTCTTTATGCTTATCTTCCTCTCCCCCTCATCTCCCAATTTCTAAGGAAAGCATGACAGTTGAAGAGCAAAGTGACCCTCATTGCTCCATATTGGCCTCAACAAGTCTGGTTTCCCTTCCTCTGGCCTCACCTGCTAGATCATCCGTGGATCCTCAATCCATCCCCAACATCGATCTCCCATCTGCAGGGTCTGATTCACCCCAATCTAACAACACTGAAACTGATAGCTTGGTTTCTACACTTCCACTGATTGCCAAGCATGAAAACCTTTCATCCCCTGTTTGCAATATTCGTATTGCATCTCATAAATCATCCACCAGACTAATATATCTTAACAAATGGAAAAGCTTCTCTCTATGGGCAGCAAATAAACAATTATACCCCTTGTCAGCCCCAGTCTCAGTGGTATTGGATTACATATCACATCTTTTCCATTCTGGGGTGCCTGCCTCTACTATCCGTGTGCATTTAGCTGCCATCTCAAATTTTCATACTGGTTTTCAAGATTCTTCACTTATGTCACACAGACTCTGTAAGGCTTTCTTGAAAGGGGTTATCTACCTAAAACCTTCCTTTAGATAACCCATACAACCTTGGGATTTGCTTTGGTTCTGCAAGTTCTAACAGCTCCCCCTTTGAACCTGCATCTTCATGTGATGTAAAATATCTCTCTTGGGAAAACTTTGTTTTTGATTGCCATCACATCAGCCAGGTGATTGTTAGAACTCCAGGCCTTATGCTTCAAACCTCCCTATCTTATCTTCTATAAGGATAGGGTATCACTGAGAACTAATTCTACCTTTTTTCCAAAAGTGGCGTCATAGCAAACTATCAATCAATCTATTGACATTCCAGTGTTCTTTCCTAACCATTCTAACAAGGGAGAGTATTGCCTGCACTCCTTGGATGTTCATAGGCAATTATGATTTTATCTGGACAGAACAAAATCTACCCACAAATCAGACCAACTGTTTCTGGCCTTTTCTGGACCTAGACGGGGTGATCCTGTATCAAAAGTTACATTGACTTCATGGTTGAGAAATTGTATAACCTTTATCTACAACAAAAAACAATCTCACATTGCCCCATAGAGTCAAAGCACATTCTACAAGATCTATGGCAATTTCAGTATCTTTCCATGCTAAGGCTTCCCCTCAATGATATTTGCTCAGCTGCAACTTGGGCCAAACCTCATACCTTTATTTTTCATTACAAATTGGACTTGGCCTCCAGAAGTAGATCTTCCTTTGGCTCCATGATGCTCAGGAATGTCCTTCCATGAAGGCCACCCAGGAATACAGGTCGCTGGGGACTCTGTCCAATCAGTAAGGAATGAACAAAGATTAACAACATCAGATAAAGAAGTTATATCTTACCATAATGTTCCAACTGTGTTGTTGATCTTCATTCATTCATTACTTCCCACCCTCCGTCTCCCATCCGGAGGGTCTTGGTTGATCTCACGTACTCCTTTCTTGTAGGTCTGTTATGACCAGAGGTAGCCTCTACTTTTATTTATCAACTTGCAAACTCAATCTGAGGTAACAGGGAGCAGAGCATTCTGTGTAGGACCTTGGCTCGACAGTATTTGGCTGACATGAGCTTGATATTGGCCGGCTCGATTTCAAGGACAGAACCAATAACCCATCAGTAAGGAATGAACAAAGATCAACAACACAGATGGAATGTTATGGTAAGACATAAGTTCCTTTTACCTTCATTATATTTGACAAGCAATATAGAAGTTATCAGGATCAGTGATTTTTAATACTAAGTAAATAAAAAATAAAAGTCACAGCTAATTATGGTATGGAAGGGTAAACAATATAAAAGTAATGACAGGCTACAAAATAGCATTTATGAATTGCCAAGAAAAACTTTAAAATTACCCACTTCTTTCTTGGTTGTTTACGTTAAGCAACAGCTGAGCCTTATAAGTGAAGAAGCAGTAACAGGTTCTGAACTACTGTCTAACTGGTTTAGCATAATAATCTGTAACATTTTATTGTTTTCTTGCTTTTTTGTGTAATTACTGTACTACTTATTATTTTCAATAAACTTGGTTTATCCACTGTTCTACTTCCTAACCTACTCAATTAAATCAACAGAGCTGAAACTTTATAGATGATTCCTTTATGTGCAATATTACAGGCACCAAGTAAAAGTCTGACTGCTCTATTTCTGTCATATTGTCACTTTGAATTGAGGCAATTGTAAGCATTTACATCAGTGGTGAGGGAATGGAATACATTGGTTTCTTCACTTGCAGGTAGTTTTTAAAAATCTTTTAGCGACCACTACAAAACATATACATACACACAGTACTTTTTTGCTAGCAATCACTCATTTTTAAGTTATTTTAATTACCAAATTTTCCTTTAGTCAGTCCATCTGTTAGTTGCAATAGGAGTATGCCTTTTGGATATAGTTCATCTGAGTCACTTTTCAACAAGTCATAATCAGATAAGGAAGTTAAATAATGTATGTTCAATCCCTACACAAACACACACACATACACACACATACACACACTCAAGGGGGTTCATTTCTTGTACTCCTTTACTTGACTAACTTTTAGCTTGCATAATTTCAAGGTAAATTATGGTTAAAAGTTTTATCTATGGTGAGAAGGTATTATGGTAATTGTGTGGGAATTTATTTGGTTGAATTTTGTATTGGTTGTCAATGATATTAATATGTTATAAACTAAAATGAAAGGATTTAACAATGTTAAATAGCTTTTTGTTTGTGATTTTGAAAAAGTCAAGTTATTAACGTTATCTGTAGGTGTCCACTTATTTAACTGGTCTCACCCAGTCTAACCTATCTGCCAGTCTGCTTTCTCATCCTCAAGAAAAATTACCAACAGTTATTTTTTCAGATTATTGCAACAAAAACAGTGCAGACAATCACAGACACCCACATACTTGTAAATAGGTGACCAAGAGGGTTCTCTGCTAGTTTTCTTTAGGTCATATTCACTTTTCCTGACTGCTTGCTAGTATTGTCCACATCCCAGTTTTCCTCCTACAAATCAGTTTCAGTCATAGCTAGGGTTATCACCTCTCCCACATTGCAAGGGACAGTCCCTTTTTGGGAAGTTGTGTCCTGCAAAAAAATTGTAAAAATGGCAAATGTCCTGAGATATTAGGACAAAATTATTTCCTATATTTTCTGTACTAGTTGCATAAAACAGTTATTCTGTATCTGAAACACCTAAATGTTATATGAAACAGAATAAGCAACTAAAATGCAATAAGAATAAGATTTTATTTAGGCAAAAAAGTGAAGTTCTGTCTTTGTACTGGCCATGGGTATGTTTTGGCCTGCAAAATCTGATGTTTGTACCACAATTGTCCCACTTTGGGTATTTGAAAAGGTGGCAACCCTAGTCATAGCACTAGGTGGGAGGAAGAGCTGATTTTTTTGTCTTGTCTTTTGTTACTGCTGTTCACTGATGACACTTCTATGTTTTATAAACTGTAGAGCCTTCCATGAAAACTCACTGATGCGCGCGCGCACACACACACACACACACACACACACACATATGCGTGCGCGCACCCTCACACATGCACAAACACGCACACACACACAAATATACACACACACACACACACACACATGCACACAAACACACACACACACACACACACACACACACACACACACACACACACACACACACACACACACACACATACACACACATAAAGAACTGTTCCTCACAGTGTATGTTAACTTTCTTTCTGACCTCTTTTTCCTTCACTTAATTTTTATTCTGTCTGCACACACAGTCTGACAGATGGATGCAGACACACAGCACCCTCCACACTCCAGGCCAGCTGCCAAATCTAGCTTCAAAATGAAGTATTTTTTATCACAGCTACGCTAATGGTGTCCCACTCTCTCAATTCCTTCTTTGCAGTAGTGCCCAGATAATGACTGTCATAGATTCTTTCACATCTAATTCATCATCTAGCCTACTGCATAGCATGTATAGCTTTAGAAGCCATCCTGCAACCTTGTAACAGAAGGAGACTGTTCTACTATTAAAAGGAGGCTCCAGCCTGCTTTCTTTATCCTAGTTCAGTCTGGTTTTGTGCCTGAAATAGCTGGGTATAACTGCACATGTGCACTTTGAGTGGCACTGATACTTATCTTTAGAAGAATCCGTGTAAACCATCCAGATTCTGATTTTACAACATGGGAAACCTGTTACCTGTAGTTCTAATCTCCACATACCAAGTGTGATCAGTGTGCTCAGACATGGAGTACTGCAGTTAGGGACAGGTTAAAAGTACAGGCAATGTAATTCAAATTTTAATGATTTTTAAGCAGCAGCTATCACTGTAATTCTTATGATTTCTTTTCAGACCTCTCTGATGTTGCAGTCATCAGATTGGAAGAATATTATGTACATGTGTAACCACTATTAATAATATAGAGCTATGGTTTTCCTCAATTATCAGTTAATAACATCCTGTATCAGCACTACTGTAGTGTGAGACTTGATCTTATCAATGCTTAGAAGAGTGCTTAACAATTGTTAAACACCCCTATGCTGTTAACATCAAGTTTGGTACTATTGTAGCACTAAATAAATGTGTTATTCAACTAATATTTGCCTGTAAATAACAGTAGCAGAACATGAAACAGGTTCATTTAAGTTCCATTTCTGTCTGCTGTCTACATCACACTCAGTAAGAATATATTTAGGAACCAGCTGATTCCCTTACACAAGGAATATGTAAAGACATAGAGTGGTTCTCATCTGCATTATGCCTTTCAAAACCGGCACATTACTTCCCATTATTTTAGTATATGGAGTAGGTAAATCTCCATGCACTGCAAAGAATTATGATCAGCTTTCTGTTTGTAACTGAATAATATGTGTTCTCAACATGGATACCAAGATTCACCTCTTGGCATCCATGTTTCAAACACATAATAGCCAAGTTACAATTGAAGACCTGAGCATAATAATCTATATATAAAGTACTGAGTTGATAACATCATGTAATTATAGGTTCATAGATTAAAAGGTGTGTACTAGGCTAATGGCCCTGGAGCCTTTACAGGCCTAGCCCATAGGACTACTCTGGTATCATGCCACCCGACCTTAGTTCCCAGTGCCTCTGTCAAGCAGATCCACCGGAGTGATCCCCGGGGTGAAGTTTCTATATCCCATCCACTCATCAAGATTTCTCTTGAAGAGGGTCAAGTGAGGTGCTCTGCTTGCCATGTATGGGAATTCTATTCCATAGCATGGGCAGTCTCTGTGTTATGAACCTGACCCTCCAGCATGTTTTGTTGATTGTGGTAATGAGGTTGAGTTCTTTGGAGCGTGTGGTGCAGAGAAGTTGGGATTTCTTTAGATGTAGCATTTCTAACAATGCTGGGTCAGACATGGCTTTGTAAGTCAAGCAGAGATCACCTCTAAGTAGGCTATATGAGACAGAGAATAGTTTAAGTTTTTTGAGTGTTTAAGGCCTAGGATCCTCTTTGTGAGGTACTTTTGTGGCTTCTCCAGTTGTTGCAGGTGTCTGTTGAGGTGCATGCTAAATGGGGCATTGTACTCGATGTTTGGCCTAATGAGGGAAGAGTAGAGGGAGACAATGACCTCTTTCTTCCTGAATGCAAAACCCATATTAATGAGATGTGCCACATAAAAGGACTTTCTGACCACAGTGGCAATGTGGTGGTCAAAAGAGAGGTTGCTGTCAACCTTTGTTCCCAGATCTCTTATAACTATTTCTGTTTTCAGTGGACTACCATCGATGTGGTAATTCATGGGAACTGGGTTTTTCCCAAAGGGGATGATGACATTTTTTTCGCATTGTGCTTAAGGCCATGGCAGGAAGCCATGCAAGCCAGCATTCAGGTTTCTGCTTTGATATACACAGTCTCATGGACATGTGAGCAAATTGGTACAGTGTCATGTATATTCATTATCTGCACCATTAGTCATCACATTTTTCTCCTTAAGTGAATTAGTACTGGGACGAAGAAGACATTGAAGTCAAGAGTGAATCAAAGAGATGGAGAATGGGTGCTGAATTCCTGTAATAATAGAAGTCTTAAATGTTGTTGTAATTGCATTTTGGTTATCTTCAGCACTGTGGTGTGTCAATGTCATTCAGTATTTATATATGTATATATATATGTGTGTGTGTGTACGGATGTTGGATACCCAATCAAATGTACACTACACTGACACCTGTCTGGTCAACACCATTTGGTTGACACAGACAGATGGTTGACAGATGTGCAATATTGAAGATCTCTAGGTTGGATAATATCCCCTTCCCCTGGGGACTGTGCAGCCTCTGAATTAATATATATAATTAGTAGACATTATGGGGTGCACAGGAGGGCTTGCACCATGCAAAAATACTTGCCTTTGGTTTAGTCTGCTCCAGGCTAATCCCTGGAGCATTTGCAGAATGTGACAATATGTGTGAATTTGACATTATGACATCTATCTAAAGTGTGTAGGTGTTTTGTACATTTGATCAGGTGCCTGACACTTGTGTGTGTGTGTGTGTGTGTGTGTGTGTGTGTGTGTGTGTGTGTGTGTGTGTGTATGTGTGTGTGTGTGTGTGTGTGTGTGTGTGTGTGTGTGTGTGTGTGTGTGTGTGTGCATGCGCGTGTGTGTGTGTGTGTGGCTCTGTATATATATATATATATATATATATATATATATATATATATATATATATATATTCATCTATATCTATATCTATTCATCTATACCTATATCTATCTATATATATCTATCTACTATACATGGTCGACATTTCAGAATGTCGAAGACCATATGGCTGAGACCATATGATAGACATTCAAAATGTTGACCATGTAATAAAAAAACAAAACACAACAATAACTTACCTTCACACTGCTAGCAGGGGGGCTATGCCCCCTGCACCCCCATGGGGGGCATTGCCCACCACTCCCCCCATAACTTAAATATACTAACTCCAAGATCACACTACATTGTAGAAGATGGAAATCTTTCCATTCCACACTGTACAGAGATGCCGGTTCTGCATAGTCGACATTTCGAATGTCGATCTTATAGTCTTGGCCATATGGTCTTCGACATTATGAAATGTCGACCATGTGTAGGGGACCCATATATATATATATATATATTTGTGTGTGTGTGTGTGTGTGTGTGTGTGTGTGTGTGTGTATGTATGTGTGTGTGCATGTGTATATATATATATATATATATATATATATATATATATATATATATATATATATATATATATATATACATAGTAAAAGAACATTTTAAAATGTTTATATGAAACCCACAAATTAATAATTACTGGAATTATACCCTAGAAAGAATGAAACTGTTTTTATAATATCAGAAGCACTGATGTGGTAATCCAGTCACTATTTTCTCTATGCTGAAGTAAAAGTATCCAGGATATAAAGAAATAGAAGATGACTTTTTCCCCAATTAGTAGAATTCCTGTTCACTTATTTAGGATATGAGAAATGCATATGCTGTCTGATGAGATACAGTTACTTCAAAAGGCATAGATGGGTAAAATGTCAGTGCCTGTCTGTGTTAATATACCTAATAAAAATAACTGTAGTAAATACAAGAAACTCTTAGAACTAAGGCAATAAAAGTGGTTTCAGAATCTTACTGACATTATTTATAGAACTTGCAGTGGATAATTCACGTGTGCCTATTTGCAAATATTTGTGCCAGATACCAGATAGACTAATTTACCATATTCCTTGATGCTTTCCAGACCAACATATTAAAGTCTTAGCTAGTGAAGTGAATGCAGCCCATTGTCATAGAACAGACAGACAGAATTCAAACACAACTCTCATGTGTCAAGACATTTAAAGAATTTGTAACAGTGAGACATCTAATAGGCTCATTTAAGTTGTTGTTTCCTTCTGCTAAAATATTTACTTTATTACAAGCACAAAAGTCAGAACTGCTTTGTGGAGATATTTGGATATATTACCCAGGTGATATAAAAAACACACATTGAAAAGACGACTCTGTCAAGCCATTCTGAAATAATAATAATAGCTGTTTCTGTTATGGAATACAAAACAAGATAAAACTTGAAACACTAATGTTTTACTATTTCAGGAAAAGACTGTACAAAGTTACTACTGGTTTAATTTGTAACAAAAGTTGCTTAATACTTCTTTTGGCCATGTTTAACCAGGTAACATCTTAGCCCATTTTAATTTTTGTAAAATAATCTTCCAACATATAATCAGATGTTTACTTGTTTAGAAAAGTTCCAAGAGGTGAGAACTTTTGATGAATAGAAATTGATCAAAAATAGCACACATAAATATTTGCTGATAGCCGTCACTTCAAACTTGTATCAATGGCTACTTATTTTAAGAACTATATTCTCAATTATTAAAAATGAAAAAAATGGGATATGTTAAGGTAAGAAAATGTTTAGCCTGGGAAAATACATTTATGTGAGGGAGTGTCATTTATCCAATTTTGTAATTTATATGTAAAGGGAAGAGATATTTTGCATTGCATACTATTGCATTTGTTCATAAAGGAATAGGAAGTGCTTGGAGGGTGAACTGCATTGTGTATTATATGCATTTACTTTACAGGTCAGAATGCTTTTGGAAGGCAGTAATTCTAACCTTTTGAAGGTAGGTTTCAAAGCATAAGAGCTTAGAAAGGTTACATGTTTTCTACAGGTTTCTGAATACTAACAGAGAAATAAAATGTGATTACAGACAGAGGAAAAAACAAGCTTGTTGTTAATATTACCTTGTGGCAATACTGAGTAATTTGACTTTGACACACATATAGTATAATCTGATGAGCAGGCATATAAAGATACAAATGTATATGTAATAGCTTTTTTTAAATGAAATGGTTTAGCACAGGTACTCATATATCAAAGGAGTAAAAAGAGTAATATGAGGTAGCTAGGATATTTGATATTAATGAAGATATTGTACACAAAAGATTTAGATGAAGTTGAAATTTCAAGGGAGTTGCCACAAGTCATTATGAACAATATGCTGTAAGTAGATGAGATGTGTGTCTGGACTACAAAAATAATGAATATTACTAAACTACAGTGGCATGGACAATGCCAGTACAAGTAAGATAGTGATGAAACTGATTTGGATTAACTGCGTTAATAAAGGGAAGGTATGAATGGAAACTGAGAGTATTAAAGATCTGGTTAAGAAATAACTGCAGAAAATGTATTAGTGTATAGAAAAAAAGAGTAGTTATGTTACTCAACTATAATGCCAAAACAAACAACATTAAGGAGAAAAAATTAATAACAAAGACAAAAAAGAAGATTACAGGAATAAAGACAGACCATGAACATAATAAAGATAAAGGATACTAAGAAATCCATACAAACTTGTATAAATTAATGTGTGAGCGAAAATCACTTGCTGGATCAACTTATGAAGAAGGTTCCTTGTTCTGAATGCATGCCAACAGATGCATTAAGAAAGTATTGCAATAAGAAGTAGAACGTATTGCAATAAGAAGTAGGCGAATATAAACGCACAGCTGACGGTGAAGGATACTAGAATGTACATGTGAGTAAAAGTCAACAATCACATACATTTTATTTTTTTATTTATTTTTTATTTATTTGCAGTTGGTTTACCAGGATAGTCCATTGGGTCAAATAACCCGTTTTCAATGGAGTCCTGGGGAGAAAAGCTCCAGAACTAAGTATGTTACAAAAAGTGATTCATACTAGTTGTACAAAAACAATAACAAATTACAAATTATATAATAATCCAAAGTATTTTGACACCAGTAAACAATTTCAAATGAACACAGAAGAAATAACTATGAAAGAACATTAGATAAAATTAATAGATTATAGATTATAAAGAATAATGCATGAAACATTTTGAGTTTATACCATATTCAAAATACTGAATCAAGTTTCTGAGAAATAACAGAAATTTATGAAGGAAGTACTTAGGAGGTGAGGGCTAGTGCAGTTTTCCCTATAAGGTGAAATGATAATGTATATTAGTTATGAGTAAATAATCAGAAAAAATGCAAGAGGAATCAAGGCAAAGAAGGAAGATGGCAATTGCAAGTAAATTAGCTATGTGGGATGGGAGCAAGAGCATTCCCACTTGGATACTAGGTGGGAATGAAGAGATCTTTTAAAAATAAAGTGGTTGGGGGTGGTGCGGATGGATGATGGTAGAGAGTTCCAAAGGCAGGCAAGGACAAAAGATAGAAGATTTTTCCCTGGGGGACGAGTGGGTTTATAGATTTCTAATAGATTTTGATTGTTGGACCTCAATATTCTATCAGGAAGGTGCATTTTAAAAGCTGATGAAAGGGAGAGACAGAGAGAGGAGTTGAAAATGAGTTTGTGAGCAAGAGTTAGTTGAGTGTATGTGAGATAGTTAGGAAGCTCTAGCCATTTTAGTATATGGAGAGAGGAACAGTGGTGTGAGGAGGACTTGTGGTTGGTAGCAAACTTAGCGATTTTGTTATAGCAAGAGGAAAGTTGGGTTTTTAGGGAGGACTGTAGATTAGTTAGGAGTGGGGCTCCATAGAGAAGGGAGGGGATAAGAAATGAAGTAGAGAGAGTGATTTTGGCAGCAGGTGTGAGGTATTTATTTTGCCGGTACAGCATACCAAGTTTTTGGTGGGTTTTTTTGATATTTAGCTGTAGGTGAGAATTAAATTTGAGTTGGTTATCAATTTGGACCCCAAGTAGCTTGGTCTCTGACACTAGTTCCAGAGGTGAATTATTTTGACTAATGATAGAGAATGTGTTTGTGTTGAAGGAGACAGCTTTAGAGGGGGAGAATAGCATTAATTTGGTTTTGGAGGCATTGAGAGCAAGATGATTTCTTTTCATCCACTGCTCAGTGGTTGTGAAAGCTTCTTGGGTCAATTTTAGGAGTGAGGGGATAGAAGAGGCAGAGCATATAATAGTGGAATCATCTGCATATTGGATGATGTCTGAGAAAGGAATAGAGTTGTGGAAATCATTTATAAATATATTAAAGAGAAGGGGACCCAGTATGGACCCTTGGGGTACCCCAGTAGGGGTATTTAGAAATGAGGAAGTGGCTTTTTTCCATATTACTGCTTGATATCTGTTAGATAAGTAGTTGGAGAACCAGTTCAATGAGGAGGGAGATAGGTTAAGTCCTGAGAGTTTGGTTAGTAGCAGGTTATGAGAGATAGTGTCAAAGGCCTTAGAGAGGTCGAGTAGTATGTTAGAAACAATTTGGCTAGAGTCACGTGCTTTGTTAATAGTTTGAAGGAAGGAGAGGAGGGCAGTCATAGTACTGTGATTAGGTCTGAATCCATGTTGTGTGGGAGTTAGTAGGTGATTTTCTAAAAGGTAAGGAAGGAGTTGAAGATGAATACATTTTTCTAAGATTTTAGAGATGGGAGACAGGATCGCAATGGGGCGGAAATTAGTAACATTGTTATTGTTGCCCCCTTTGTGCAAAGGGATGATGTAGGCCTTTTTCCAGATTTGGGGTACTGTACTTTCTAGGATAGAGCGGTTGATTAAAATGCTAATAGGGTAGGAAATTGCATCAGCAGCTATGCTAAGAAAGTAAGAAGGGATGTTATCAGGAGCATTAGTACATGGCTTCACTTTCAGAAGGAGTTTCTTTATAGTGGAAGTGGGTATAGGTTTGAATGAGAAAGAGGGAGAGTGTGCGGGGGGGGAGTTAGGGGCAGATGAAGATAATGAAGTAGTTAGAGTAGGAGAAAAAGTGGAGGGAGAAGAGTTGGTAAATGGAGATGTGGGGGTGGTGGTGGTGCTGGGTGGAGTGCTGGGGAGAGAGGGTGGGGGAGTATTTGAGAGTGTAGTGGTGTTAGAGAAGGATGATGTTAATTTGAAAATGGATTCAATGAAAAAATAATTAAATTGTGTAGCCAGATCTAGGTCAGGAGCGTTTGGGTCTGGGGTAGGGGTATTTTGTTTACTAGGGTTGAGGAGAGTAGAGATACCTTTCCAGAATTTCTGAGGGTTTGATTTACTGCTATTTTGGAGTGTGGAGAAGTAGTTTTGTCGATCGGAAATTATGAGTTTTTTTACCCTATTTCAGAGAATTTTATATTCATTTTGGACTAGGGGGGATTTGTTTTTCTGGTAATGTGCCCAGACTTTATCTCTGTGTCGCATGGATGCTAGTGTATTTTTGGACAGCCAGGGGGCTGTTTTAGTTTTAATTCTCTTAGTCCTTAAGGGTGCATGAGAATCAAGTATTTGTAGGAAAATTGAGTTGAAGTGGGCAACTGCGTTGTCTAGAGATAAAGTTTTTAGGCAGTTCCAATTTATGGATTTTAGAGAGTTTGAGAAGCTTGTAGGATCAAACTTTTTTTGGTTGCGGATAGTAATACAATTATGGGTACGGTGCAGGAGTAATGGGAGTCACTGTGTGAAGATGGGTATGTGGTCACCAAGGGGATCAGGTAGGGTACCACTGTCGGAGAAATAGTGGGGGTGAGAGACTAGAATCCAGTCTAGAATACTGCCATTAGAGGGGTTTTTAGAGGGGTATGTTGTGGAGTTGATAAGTTGTGAAAAGTTGTAGAGGTTGATATTAAGAGGGTTTTTAGAGGACTGAATGGAGGCCCAGTTAATATTCATATCACCAAGTATTATTGTTTCATTGCTAATGTTGTTAGAGAGCCAGGAAAGGATATCTTCAAGTGTAGAAATATTCTCTCCTGGGGGGATATAGAGTGAGGCTATACAAATGTGTTTATGTGAGTTAATTTGGAGAGATGTGAGGAGTAGTTCAGCATTTTGAATTGTGGAATGAGTTTGTTATAGGGGGTAACTGACAATGAGGATGAATATAGGAGAGCTACTCCACCTCCTTTCTATGGGGCCTGTCTTTTCTAATGATTGAATAGTTTGGCGGAATTATTTCAGAGTCTTTTATATAGGGTTTTAACCAAGTTTCTGAGATTGTTAGGATATCCGGTTTATTATGAACAAGCCAGGCATGAAGGTTTGGAAGTTTGTTTACTATACTTTGGGAGTTAAAGGAAGTAAATAAAATCGACTTGTCTGTAGAGGAAACTGTGGAGGGGCCAGGGTTGGGATGGATATCACCGGATAGTAGAGTATAAATTAGATATAAGAGTGGCTTAGAGAGGTAGATGGACAGTTTGTTAGGTAGATTGGATTCTATTGTGGATTTAAGGAATCTGATAGTAACAATGGGGGAAAAATGTTTTTGAAGGGTAATGTATTTGTATGGGAAGAGTAGGAGGTTATTTATAGGATATAGATGTGGAGAAATAGGAGTGTTTGAGTCTGGTAGAGTAGAGTTAAGGTGGTTGGTAACGTGGAGAGGTCGTGCATGGTGAAAGTTAAAGGGTTGGGTGATGTAGTAAAGATAGGATATAGTCAGGAGAAGTAGAAATAAGGAAATGAATGAGGATTTTGTAGGCATGATGGAATGTGGAATATGTAGAGTTGATATGCTGTTGATAAAATATTTATGAATACAAGAGAGTTATGTTTGTATA
This sequence comes from Protopterus annectens, assembly GCF_019279795.1. Taxonomy (NCBI): domain Eukaryota; kingdom Metazoa; phylum Chordata; order Ceratodontiformes; family Protopteridae; genus Protopterus; species Protopterus annectens. Next base: position 6,252,241 of record NC_056742.1, read on the forward strand.
GGACCAGGTAAAGTTTAGGAGTATAAGAGTAGAAGTGGGAAATAGAGTTGGGATTGGAGTGGGTGTGGTTTAGGAGTGGGGTGGAGTGTAGTGCAAATAGAGAGGAATTCTACTGGTTAGGAGGGATAGCTGTGGTGGGTAAGTAAAGATTTTATGGGCAGAAAGAGGGAGGGGTAGATGTACAGATAATGTGGTTGGTTGGATAAGAATTTCTGTGGGTGTGCCTATGGGGGAAATAAAGGTAGATGCACTGGGGGTGGGTGGGGTTTGGGGGTAGGGTAGGGGAGCGGAGTGAGCCCACAGGGCGAATGGAGCGGGAAGAACCAAAGAGGTCTGGAGAGGAGGTTCGTGAGAGTCTATCAGTAAAGTGTTGTTTGCAGAGGGGTAAGTTACAATGGAAGAAAGACCTGGGTGTGTTGGGTGAGAGTGAACTATGAGAAACTAGAGAGAGTGAGTAGGAAAAGAGATGTTACAGCTAGAGTGAACTAATAGAGTTTAGGAGATACAGTGAGAAGGAGGAAGGTTAGAGCTTTGAGAGAATACCTACAATACATGCAATGAAGTCTATTTGGGGGAGGGAGTCACCGAGTGGATAGGTACAAAAATACACCTTACTCCACTAGGATATCCTCGGGGCCAAGTAGAAGTAAAGAAGAGAGTGGTTACTGTAGGTGGGGGGGGAGAGAACATAGAGACTAGAATAAGGGATATTTAAGGCTGCTGGCTATCCTGGCAGAGGAGTGTACTAAAAAACAGCTATCAAGGCTGAAACAGTAAGGTAGTAAGGGTTCAGCAGCAGTTACACATACTTCCTTAGCTTCTTCTTGGTGCAAAGTCCAAAAAAAAAAAGGGGGAGATGAGGCAGCAGAGTAGGTTGCTTTTGCTTGAGCAATTAAGGTAGCTGTATTAATTAGGTAGGTTTGAGGTGTCCTCACGGGCTTAAGTCACAGGGGTAACTCAGGGAAGAAAGTTCCTTAGCTTCTTCTTGGTGCAAAGTCCAAAAAAAAAAAAAAAACTTACTTAAGACTTACTTAAGACTTACTGCAGCAAAAACCTAAGATGGTAGTCTTTAAAGCAAGTGAAGGACCATATGAAATACGAGAAAGGTTTATTACAAAGCATGCACATAAATGTTATAAGTTTTGAAAAGGTACAACTCTGTCACTGAGATGTAAATTTCTGGGGGACTGGATAAAGTCAGCAAGAGAACAGACTTGAAATAAATTGTAGGCGAATGTGTTTAACACTGGTCAATTGATAAAGTAAAGGAAACTGTATTGTATAAAGTCAGGAGAATATGTGTGAAGAGGAGGACTGATACAGAAGATAGCTTTAAAAAAATTAGATCAAACAAAATGGCTTCTCTTTTGATAGTATGTGTCAAGTATTTAGATCATGAACTCTTGTGAAGGATTCAGTTTACATATCTGTGAAGGATATTCAGTTGACAGAGCAAACATAATATGATTTTTTAAGATAAGTGGTAATCTGGATAGTTTTATGGCTAAATGAAAGACAGAATCCTCTCCTAGAATAAATAAATGAATCTTGATAGAGAAGCAAGACTTTAGATACATTTTATATTTTTATTACAGGTGATTATTTATGACTGAGATGAATGTGGATTAATGGTGGAATTGCTAATAGCATATCAATAGTGATAGGCAGCAGCTGTTAAGACATTTTTTTGGGGGGGGTATTACTGACTTCAGCAAGAACATGAGAAATACGCTTGCCAATAATTATATGGCCATCAGGAGTGATTCGTTTGGGGAAGTCTAACAAATCGTTTGACTCATAAGTCAAATAGAGACTAAGAAGACCTAAGATTAGAATATAAGAATGATGTTTAGAGAACAAGTGGTTAGGGAAATTAATAGAATAATGGATTGTTTTTAAATGTTATCAAATCAAGGGATGAAACCTCTAAACTGTGCATATATCTGATTAATGGCTCTGATATGAAAAAGGATAATTTAATGGAGATGTAAACATTAATGAAATGAGGAAGAGTTTCACAAACATGACATAACAAGCAACATTGAAATGGGTGAATGTACAACAGAAGGAGTAACTTTGTCATATTGTACTAACATATATGTATATATATATATATATATATATATATATATATATATATAGTTTACCTTTAAAGTGTCACAACACACTTGTGCGACCCTTTACTTACCCCCCCTTGAAATGTCAGAAACTGCAAAGTTGAAAGCTCAAAAAAATGAACCTGGTAGTCAAAAAAAAAAACACCCATCACTTCTGGATGTCTCTGACAACCGTTCCCACACACCCCCAGCTAATTATATGCACTAACTCTGAGATCACACTACAGTGAGGGAAAGGGAATATGTTTCTATCCCCACTGTAGTGTGATCTCCACTGAAAATGCTGAATTCAGAACAATGAATGCATACTAGCATTTGCTGTTTTGCGTTTGTCATTCATTTTTCTGTTCACTAATTTGAACTCTTCAAAACATACTTTCACTCATCTGAGCATCAGACAAGTGGACCTTGACATTTTAAAGGTAAACCATATATATATATATATATATATATATATATATATATATATAAATTTTTTTTTTTTTTACAGTTTTGATGGTGAGAGCCCATTTTCAGTGGAGGCCTGGAGAGAAAAGCTCCAGAGTCAATTACAAAAAATTACAACAGTTATTCATAAGAATGAAAACAAGATACACACATCACAGGTGCACATTCAGTCACAGAGATTAAGATAATTACAAAGTGAGTGAAAATAATATCACATACCAATTAGAACATTGCAATTAGAATGCAATATATAAGGTACCAATAAGAGCACAATTCATGATTCAGTCTGCAAATGTGTAAATACAATAAGTAGACTAGAGGGGGAGGAAGATTTTAAAGATGAGAGTATTTAACTAGAGTGATTTTCATTGTAGGTAGTGAGGCATAGCTGGGGAGAAAAGGCAGGAGAGAGAGATAGTAAAAGAACTGGGAAAAGGAGGTTGAAAGAATAGTAGGAGAGACGTAGAAAAGTAGATGAATGGGAGGTAAAGAGCTGAGGGGCTAGATGGAGATTAGTATACACTAGATGGAGTGTAGCAACTAGAGACAAAGGATGAAAAGAGTTGGATGACGATGAATGGGGGGAGGGGGTAATAGTAATAAGGACATAAGTGTAAAGATACTTATAGGGACATGGTTGGTAGTAGAGTGAGGTAAAAGTAATAGGACACAGGTGTAAATATACTTATAGGGACACAGTTGGGAGTAGAGTGAGATAGCAGTAATAGGACATAGGTGTAGATACTTACAGAGACATGGTTGGGAGTAGAGTGAGGTAAGAGTAATAGGACACAGGTGTAGAGATACTTATAGGGACATGGCTGGGAGTAGAGTAAGTAGAGTTACTAGGTTATGTGAAGGCATTAGCCTGGACTGATACAAGTGCAGATTAAATTGTTACTGGGGTGGTATTTTAGGAGTTATTTTGAAATGGGATGGTTTGACAGTGGTTATGATGGGCTGAGGGATAGTATTCCATATTTTCGAGATGTATTAAGAGTAGAGGGAGTCACCAGCTCTATTGTTGCTTTTGGAGACCTGTAGTAGTGATTTGTAGGATGAGTGGAGTAGTCAAGTGTTGCTATAAAGTTGAAGCATTTGTGAAGGCCAGGGGTTTTATCAGGTTGGTGTAGTAGTCTGTGACCTGAGGTGAGTTGAGTAAGAGTTAAGTAATGGGGTAGTTTTAGCCAGTTCAGTTGATGTAAAGCAGAGCAGTGGTGAGACCTATGTAGAGAGTTAGTAGCAAATTTTGCTTTTATTGTAGCAGGTTTCAAGCTTAACTATATCAATTTTACATAGGTTTGTGAAGATAGGAGAGGCATATAGTATGGTTGGGAGAAGATGAGCTCTTGTTATTTAATGTCTGGTGTGGTTAGTAAGGATTCTATACAGTGAACCCAGTTTAATATGAGTCTTCTTCATGGACAATAATAGGTGTAAGTTGAATTTCAAATTATTGTCGATTAGTACACCTAATAATGTTGTTTGGGTAATGGCAGACGTGCTGTTATTGGAGTAGTGTATTTGGAGCATAGCTGGGGGAATGTGTGATTTGGTGTGAAGAAAGAGCCTCAGTTTTATATTGGAAGGGTTCAGTACTAGTTGTGAGTCAGATAGCCAATATTTGACTGCTAATAAATATATATATATATATATATATATATATATATATATATATATATATATATATATATAAAAAGTACAGATAGATATACGAATATATCATCAAATACCAAACATCTGAAATGGTAGCCATAAAAAAAAATCATCTTAGATTGAAAGTAAAATAATCAAAACAACAAAAATTAAAATACATTTTTTTTGCAGGAGGGCAAGCTCTCCTGCACTCCTGACACCCCCATGCTAATTAGATAAACCAGTTCTTAGATCACACAACAGCAGGATAAGGGCAAATTCCCTTACCCCACTGCACCACAATCCCATAAAAAATGGTGTTGGCAAAAACAACATAAAAAACAATGTTCACTCATATGACCGTCCACTGTTATTTATAGCCTGAAAAAACATTAACTCATATGGCCATCCGATGCTTCAAATATATATATATCTATGTCAAAATAAAAAATTACCATAACGTCGAGATGCAAAATGGTGAGATGGAAACAATGAATGTTTACATTCGCGAACGTCCAGATCGTCGTAAGTTTTCGCTGCGAAAGGAGTCAGTCGGCCAAAATGGTGAACTTTGTCCTTTTCTCCATTGCAGTACGATCTTAGAGTTGGCATATTTAGTTGGTGGGTTTTATTTGCTTCAGTTTATTTTAGTTTTTAAGTTTTGTTGGCTGACTGTTTACTTACCAGGGGAAAATTTATGATGATCTGGATATCCGTGAATATAAACTTTTGTCATTTCTGTCTCACCATTTTGCAACTTGACATTATGGTATTTCATTATATTGACATAGATCCATATGTGTGTGTGTATATATATATATATATATATATATATATATATAAATATTCATATATAGATATATAATTACATATGCATGTGTGGTATATATACATATAACAAAATAAAGAAATTAGTGGTATTAAAACTTTTTTGATGAGTTTAGTCACAATAATTCCCAACAATCGTGAAAAACAGGTAATTTTCCAAAGCAACAAGCCTTTATTCATCACAGACAAGTGATCCTTAGTATACAAAATCAGAAATATTTTACAATGTTAAGCATATCAGCTTTTATACACTTAGAAGTAGGACTGGAATATATACGTATTGTTTTAATTTTAAACCACCTGTTCAATCCAAACAATATAAACAAGGTCATAAAAAGTGCATTTTAGAACAGCAAGTACCCACCCCCACACACTACCACTGATTAGGTCAAATTAAATCTTAGTTAAGGGAAACACTACCTATATATTTGCAACCCACATTCCCAAATCAGGTATTAAGAAAAGCATAACATACACATGAAAAGACTAACTTTTAACTAAAATCGCCTTCATCTAACTAATTCAATAAAGCCTCCATCAGGTCTGTGACAAGAACTAAAATCATATACATAGGTAGATAAGTAGAAAGAGCTAACTGCATTGATACAAGAAAAAACACATAGCTATCTAACCATAAACATTATCTAACTAGAAAACTATAAATATAAATATATATCTGTCTAGTCATCTGTAATATGTATTAGTATGGAAGTTATTTATAGCTCAGAAAAAAATATTTCAGAAAAAATTATTGTATTTACATCTCAGAAAAAAAAACGTAAAAAAAAATGTCAGCGCTTTGCAGTAAAAAAAAAAAACCTGTCATGACAGTTTTCATGTACACAGCACCAAAAACATGTTTATTCAATGAAAACAGTAGAAAAAATGCACAAAAATAGTGGCTAGAGTAAACTAATAATGTATAAAAATGTGCAGGTATGTGCATGAGAATTCAAATCACACATTTTTTTCACGCCACTATTACCATGAAGTATTATTACATTATCTCCCTCAGTTAGAGGTGGAGCATGGCCTTATTTACTGGAGAAAGCAGAATTAAGTTGGCAAATCTGACTAGACTGTACTCATTAGCCAGGCTTGAATGACAGCCAGTCAATTTCCAGTTTATTAAAACTTAAAGCTTTGAAAAGATTAGATTTGATATTGCTAAATATTAAATGTCCTGTATTTAATACCTAAATTATTTATCAACACATTCAGTAGGCTAGAGTTTGATGGCTTAAATATTCTTTTTGTATTTTAGGATTTTAAAACAACTGTTTTTCATGTTTAGATTACGACAAACCATAATAATATTTATGTGATTTTATAAATGTAGCTTTTTATTGTGTTGTATTTGTATAGCATGGCATTATTTATTTGGTTTTATGCATGCCGTTTCTTACTATGTTGTACTTGCATTTTTAAAAAAAACAGTGGCCCTTTAAAAACTTTTTTGTAGATGAATGGAGGAGAGGAAATGAGGTCACAAGTTTTACCTTTTAAAAGGAAGCTGAATGTAAAGTACTTTGTCTGATGAAGTTCTTGTATAAATGTTTTAAGGGACAAAAGCGCTTACGTTTTGAATTTGGATTAAACTTGAAGTTCAAAGTTGGATTTATCCATGCTTGCTGCATCACTGTCGTTGGCTGCATTGTGTTTGAATTTGGACAACAATTTTGCTTGCTGCACTACACCTGGTGTGAGCCTTTTTGTGGATTTACCGGTTTGCTGTCTTTATCTTCTGTTCTTGTTGTCAAGGTGCTCACCAGACCCGCTGTTGCAGTGTTTATACAAACTTAGATTGGGTTTCTAAATGGAAAACGATGAAGTAACAACTCAACTTGCCAATTCAGGTGACCTTACTGTCTTAATTAATCAACTAATGGAAAGGATGGAAAGGTTGGAACAGCTTTCGTTGTTATAACTATCACAACTAACCATCCATGCCACATCGGGCACTGCTTCTTCTCTTACTGCACCAAATTTCCATTTGCCTGGGTCGAGTGAAACTAATGGGAACCACGCCGTGGTTCATCACAGGTCAGTAACAATGCTACATGTGAATTTAATAGAGACAATGTAAACAGTACTGTAAGTTGTTCCAACTCCATTTTATCAAGCTGGCTTGTCAATAGTTGTCCGTTTACCAGCAAAGTGGAAGAGGTGAACACTGAACACTCATTTAATAATCGACTGAATCAACTGGATCGCATTTTGCTTAAAATTAAAAAGTTACAAATGGACAGCCATTATTTCAAGGAGTGCATTAAAAGGAGAATTGTTCCTAAGGGTTTGCGAATGTGGCGCTACCCAACAGGTCTTATAACAAATTATCAGTTTCATAGAGAACCTCTCCAGTTATTTGACAGTTATGGATTTGAGTATATGGACATGGAAATTAAAAACAATGATACACAAATTGAATCACTGGGGGAAGAAGTAAAACTATTAGATAGCAAAATCATTCAAGACCCCATATTTGCTACTAGTAACTTTGAATACACTCACATTTTTTGATCTATAGAAGAGCAAATGGACACTATAAAAACTAGGCAATACAAAAAGATTGCTAGAGATGAAAATGAATACAACAACAATAATGCTACCCCCACCCACCCTCATTCTCGAGTGGACTTTGATTGGGAGACCGTTATCTAGTAGCAAACTAGATAATTACTCTGAGAATCAGGGAGCAGGTAACAACTTGGATGACTCTTTTTTTAGACGAAGAGGAATATCCTCCCCTGAGACGGTCAGAGCGAATCAAAAACCAACAACCCCATCGTATGAACACTTATGGGAAACAGCAAGAACAGAACTTCCAACAAAGGGGAGCATGGGGAACAGAGGACAATACAAGTGCCCCTGGAAGGTGAAACAGGGGAGGTATTTAATACTGACTTTCCACTTCAAGATACGACAGAGACTTTCAGTGCGGGCACAACTGAGACGGTTTTGTTACCAGCTGTTTCCATTCATCTTAACACTGTATGTGATTTTAGGGTGTATAATTTCACTACACTTGATTTAAATGTTCATGTTTGTAACCTTTTGGTGAAAGGCTTCACATTTACTCCTAATAAACCATCCAGTATGGTGAATACACTCATGAACTTAAAAGAGTACATCAGAAAGTTAAATTTGAATCTGATGGTTTAAGGGGTAGAGAATGTTATGCATCCTTTACACATCTCTAATACCTATAACCCCCCACTCACCCCTCTTTGGACATTTTTGAAGGGGTATTTGAGTTGGACATCAGGGTTTACTGTGGGAATATGTATAAACAAAGAACTAAAAATAACTTAAGTGTTGAGAAGAAATGGAACTTAATTTTTTGTCAACAAACACTAATTTGAGGGTCATGAAATTGGATAAAGGGAGTGGTGTCCTTATGTGGAAAACAGATTACACAAAGAAGATGAAAGAAATCTTGAGTAGTAAGACATATGCAGACAAGTTCACTGAATGAACTAAATGGAGCATACAGGAAAGTCCGCGGCTTTCTTGAAGACCTCTTCATTGATGGGCTCATTACTTTAGAGGAACATATATTTTTAACCACGAACTTTCCAATCACACCTACTATTTTTGGGGTTTCAAAGATACATAAGGACATACACCAACCCTCTTTCCATGCCAGTGTCGATGCTAGAGGTTCTATAATACATTCACTGGCAACATTCTTAGATCTACAGCTAAAGTATTTGTTAAAATCTGAACCTTCATTATGCATCGACTCATGGGATTTCTTAAAGAAAACCAATACAATTGAGTTTAATAACTCTTGCATATTCATAACAATTGATATAAGGGAGCTTTATTCAGTCATCCCTCACGACTTAGGAATAAATTGGTTCTGTGTCTATCTGGTGTCAAAGGGAGCCAGACAAGATAAAATTAATATGCTGGAACAACTTTTAGACATAATTTTAAGAAACAACTATATTGTATTCGACAATGAGTATTACATCCAGATAGAGGGAGTAGCAATGGGTGCGGCATGTGGAGCCATGTACGTTAATGTGGTAATGTTGGAGTGGGAAAAGAAAATGTTATTCGAGTCTATTTTTTTCCAACATTGCCACATGTATACCCATTTCCTGGATGACATATTCATCCTTTGGAATGGCCCAAGAGAACAAATAGATCCATTCTTAGATTACATAAATAATTCTACATCTTTTTTAAAATTCATGCATTTTGTGAATGATAAGGACATTGCTTACCTTGACGTTTTACTTAAAAAAGACTTAGAACATAATAGATTTACCAAAAAAAAAAAAAAGGCAGAAACACAGCAAGACTGTTTGATTTTCTTTTACTTTAACACACTGGTACCTCGGCCATTTGCCTTCAACGGACAAAATACAAATGCAAACAACAAACTTTTTATACATAGGTTCAAACCCCAATTAATCCAATTAAATACTAATTGAAAAATGACATCTTATTTAAAATGCTGCATACACATTATTTTGCTGCATACACATTTTTTAAAGTGATACATATTAAACACAGCCATCCTAAACATTTTAAATAACTTATGTTAAATAACTCATTTAAATACAAATTATTCAGAATTGATTAATGAACTATTTTACTAAACTTTTATATAAAGTATATCCTTTATGATAGACTAAATAAACATGACAATAAAAGTCTCATTGATTAAAACATGTATAAATTTCTAAATATGTGGAAGAATTATTCTAATAAAATTTCATATATTAACCTCAAGATTGAGACCCCTAGGAAATAATGTCCCATAGCTGAGAATGAACTTACTTTCTAACTCATTCAACCTTCTCACCATATCACCCTCCTAACTAACACAGGTTGTGCCAAAATACTAAAAAAAAAGGAACTAGTGCTCCCCCCATGGATATTCACAAAATGTTCAGCAACTGGACTTATAATTTCTATTGGTAATGTCCCTTAAATGTTCCATGATCCTAACCTTTACTGCTCTTTTTGTTTGACCAATATACAATTTTACATTTACGCATCCACAACTCACAATATAAACTACCCCACAGGAATTACAACCAAAATTACCCCTACAAGTAAATTTTCTAGCATTTATAAATGTGCCAGAAATGTTTTTAATAAAATTACATACCTTATAGCGTCTATAAGCAGAAACACCTACATCACCTTTTGGGCCTCTAGTTAAAGGCATATTCAATAGTTCCTTTAAATTGGCATATCTACCATATGAAAATCTAACATACTTTGGAAACAAGTTACCAACTGTAACATCTTCACAAACTATATACCAGAGGTCCAAAAGCACCCTTCTCATTGCCTCTGAAAAAACAGAATATCGAGAAACAAAGAAGAGCATTTTATCATCACAGGCACTGGTAACTGAATCCCTATTCATAACAAATTTATGGATACTCATAGCTTTTTTCCCCAGATTTTATTTCCAGTGCCTCATTTAGTGCCTGATTTAAATGCTCAACCTTGTGACCTCGCTTAACCAGCCTATCATTAGCTTCCCTCACAAATTACTTTTTAAACCTTTCTTCAGAAGTGTTTCGGCAAATGCGCTTAAATTCACCCAGGGGCAATGATTTTAACAAATGGGGAGGATGCATACTATCTGCATGCAGAAAATTGTTAACTGATGTATCCTTCCTAAATGGTTTATATTGAATTTTATTCCAATTGTCCACATAAAGTACTACATCCAAAAATGTAATGCAAGATTCACCTTTTTTCATAGAAAACTTTACAATAATAGATTTACTGCTAAAATATACCGTAAAGATACATATTCTAACAATTTTTTACACTACACGAGCTGCCATATGTTCCACCAAAAGCAAGGAGTCTTTAAGGGACAATTTGTCAGGGCAGCTTGTATGGTGTCATTAAATGAATGCTTTTTAAAGGAATGCAGTAATTTGAAGGAAATGTTTTTGAAAATAAGTTATCCATCTGATTTAGTGGAAAACATCATGAATGAAGTAATAGAAAAAAGAGAAAGTGGACACTTTGTACCCTTAATAAATTCTGAATATAATACAGACACAAATTTTGAAGTTAATACAAGTAGTATTAGTGTTAGATCTGAGTCAACAGTCTACCACTCTAGTCAATTGGATTTTGAAACAATTGAAAAAGGAAATGAGTTTAAATCATGTTTTCTAACCATTTTTTCCACTGATGTATATGTTATAAAGAACATACTAGTGAAAAATTGGTAACTCTTAGTATGTGAAAGGGATATAAAAGCAATTCTAGGTAATAAACCTACATGTGTGTTCAGGAAAGGACATAACCTCAAAACACTACTTGAACATCAAAAAGAGGCACAATGTACAGTGTACACGTACAAATGTGGGTCCTGTATATTTTGTTCCTATATTTTAGAAGTTAATGAAGTAAACATCAGTGTAATAAAAATAAAAATCAGGAACAGATTTTCTTGTACCACTGAAAGAGTGGTCTATTGTGCCCTTTGTGAACTATGGTCATGCTTTTACATTGGAGAAATGGAGCACAAGCTCAAAAACAGAATAAGTGGACACCTTAGGAATATCAGGAATCAATGCCCACTTAATGCACTTGCTAAACATATAGGGCAATATAATGAATATAAATTTAAGTTTGTTATATTAGAATCATTATCTCCCTCAGTTAGAGGTGGAGCATGGCCTTATTTACTGGAGAAAGCAGAATTAAGTTGGCAAATCCGAATAGACTGTACTTATTGGCCAGGCTTGAATGATAGCCAGTCAATTTCCAGTTTATTAAAGCTTAACGCTTTGAAAAGATAAGATTTGATATTGCTAAATATTAAATTCTAGTATTTAATACCTAAATTATTTCTCAACACATTCAGTAGGCTAGAATTTGATGGCTTAAATATTCTTTTTGCATTTTAGGATTTTAAAACAACTGTTTTTCCTGTTTAGATTACATGAAAAACGATAGTAATATTTATGTGATTTTATAATTTTAGCTTTTATTGCGTTGCATTTGTGTAGCATGGCATTATTTATTTGGTTTTATGCAAGCAGTTTCTTACTGTGTTGTACATGCATTAAAAAAAAAAAAACAGTGGCCCTTTAAAAACTTTTTGTAGATGAATGGAGGAGTGGAAGTGAGTTCACAAGTTTTCTCTTTTAAAAGGAAGCTGAATGTAAAGTACTTTGATGAAGTTCCTGTATTGTTTTAAGGGACAAAAGCGATTACGTTTTGAATTTGGATTAAACTTGGAGTTCAAAGTTGGATTTATCTCTGCTTGCTGCATCACTGTTTGTTACAGTGTGTTCGAATTTGGACTACAATTCTGCTTGCTGCACTACACCTGGTGTGAGCTTTTTTGTGGATTTACTGGTTTGCTGTCTTTATCTTCTACACATAAATACATAGATAGAAAGATATAAATATATAGATATTGATATATATCAATATATTCTTTTTTGTAATAGTACATGTAACAAATATTTGAAGGTGGAGGCCTGGGTAGAAGTTCTAGTGAACTGATATTGTTGGCGCAAAGGCTTGTCCATTGGCCATTAATCATTTGACTTGTCGAATCCCTCAACTTCCAAGACAAGATTCAGAAAGTCAGTACCAAAGTCACCCATCTCCTATTCTGGGACCAGATCTTTAATTTCTTCTCACAACCTGCTAGAACAGCCTTGGGGTCATACATCTTAACTATAGATGTGTAGCCAGAAACAACATGCTGCATAAAAAATAGAAAATAAGTAGTCCTTGTCTTTACAGGAATAAACATTTAAGTGGCATTTAGACACATTATATTCCAACAGGTGAACAATGCTGCTTAGTTATACTTTAGTCAGGTGTGCTGGTAAATAAAACATTACTTGGTGTTAGAATATAAATAAATAAATAAAACAGTGAATGCTGTTCTCATCTCTGTTTAAATGTAGCATTTTATAATGGAAATGCATTAACAAAGTGTGAAAGTTAATGAGACATTTTGCTCACTGTTGCTGTCTTTTCTTACTTCAGTGTTTCACCAGCGGATTGAAGCATGATTCTGCACTTGACATGTCTGAGGAATGTGTTTAGTTCTTCTTTCGGTTTTTCTCGGTTAGGGGTCACCACAGTGGAACTCCGGTCCGCTAATGATTGGCAGTAGATTTTTTATGGATGTCGAGGTGCCAGCTCGACACCCAACCTTCAGCGAAGGCACGCCAATTCTATGCATGTCTTTCGAACACCACTCGACAGTGGGGAGGACATGCAGACTCCACACAGAAGGCGCTCCAGACGAGAATTGAATGGGAGAACCTCTTGCTGTGAGTCAATAACTCTACCGTTGTACCACCATGGCTTTGAGGAATTGAGGAATGTGTTTAATACATCAGAAAAAATAATTTTCAGTTATCCACAGTTTGAAATAGCGGGTGAAGTAGTTTGTGAGACTCATGAACTCATGCATGCGTAATTTATTTACTTTTGCTTGATTTGTTGTTACACCCTCCACTACTGTTTGTCTGTGTGAATTAAAAATATTTTTATTCAAGTAAATGTCTTCTAAACCCAAAAGAAGATGTGAAGTGCTAACCATTAGGAAAAAAGTGAAAGTCCGCAATATGATTAAAATAGAAAAAAAAGTGTTTATGGAGATTGCCAAGCTGTATGGAAAAAATGAGTCTTCTATACGTGAATCCATGCCAGTTTTTTTGTTGTACCCCAATCCGCAAAAGTTCCTGGTAAAGTGCATGTTAAGGTGCTACTCAAGGGAGAAAAAGTTTTGAATCTTTGGATGGAAGGTATGATTAGAAAAAGGGTGTCAATTGATAATAGTGCGTTATGGCAAAAGGCATTGAGCTTATATGAAGACATGCAGCCAAAAGACAAAATGGAAGAGGAAGGTGCAAGGGTTGGTTACATATATTCAAAATTAGGTCTAAACTAAAAGCATAAAAATTACGGGAGAATCTACATCTGCTGATAAGAGCACTGCTGCCGTGTTTCAATGAGAGTTTAAAAAAATCATTGAAGAAAAAGGTTATCATCCTAAGCAAATTTTTAATTATGATGAAACCAGCCTCTTTTGGAAGAAGATGCACAATAGGGACTACGTTTACAAACTATGAAACAAGCACCAGGCTTTAAAACATTTAAGGACAGATTAAAGCTGCTACTGTGTGGAAATGCTGTCAGTCTTATTAGCAGACCTGCTGTTGTTTACTGAGCAAAGAATCTGCATGGTCTAAAAACAAAAACTGTATGCCCATCTTTTGGCAACACAATTCTAAGGCATGGGTCATGGCCATGTTATTCATGGAATGGTTTTATCAGTGCTATATTCCTGAAGAAATTCTTGGAGAAGGAACAGTTACCATTTAAAGTGTTATTAATAACAAATAATGCACCTTGCCACCCTCACTCACTCAGCATCGAAGATGAAAATGTCCAAGTGCTATTCTTATCACCAAACATGACCTCATTGCTTCAGCCACTCAACCAGGTTATCATTAGATATATCAAGGCCTCATATTCTCTGCAGGTATTTGAGATGATTCATGCAAAGATTGGTGCCTCACCTATATGGACTGCAGGAAATCGTTTACTATCACTGATGCGATTGTCTTCATTAAGTGAGCAATGAGTGCATTAAAACCCAAAATAGTAAGAGCATGTTGGAAGAATCTATGGAGTGGTGCCATCCATGATTTCCAAGGCTTCCCCAAAATTAACTCAAACATAATTAAAACAGCCCAACAAACAGATGGCAAGAGATTTGTCGATATGATAGAAGAAGAGGTGAAACAGCATATTGAAGGCCATTGCAAGATGTTGACAAACGAGGAGTTAGACCTAGTTAAGTCTTCTACAGAAGAAGAAGATGACAACGAAGAAGACACTAAACAAGAACCAGCAGCATGGACACTTGAAAAATGTGCTGCAGTGTTTCGAATGGCCCAGACAGAGAACAGATAATGGATTACGACCTGATGATGGAATGTAGCTTTAAAGTTAACCATAAAGTAATGGAAGCCTTAGAACCTCGGCAAAATTTGTTCCATGAGTTGAAAAGGCAGACGCGACAGCTTCATGTAACAATGTTTTTTAATCCCCAGCCTTCAGCATTGCCTGCTCACATTATCCAGTCATCGATGTCTTCATGTGCTCCGCAATAACAATCAAAATGCTGTATGTAAATGATAACATTATCTTTTAACTTTTTCATAATATTTCATATTTCAGATAGCAGAACTACTTGTTTTTGCTGTCCTCCAATGACAGACACAACATTACAGTTGCAGCAGTAATGGAGGGTGTAACATCTGAGTTTCAAAATATCAATAAAGAAATCATTGTGATTTTCTTTGATGGCAGTGGCAACCTTGAACTCAAACTGAGTCATGCACATATAGTTGAATATGTAGATATAATATGGCATATCCAGATGCATTACATGTTTAAATGTAAAAGATACAAAGTTGGCATTAACAGCATGTCTTAAACTTAGTTTTGTTTCACTGAAGTTGACCTTCAAAGAGACTTTTCAGAGAAAAGACATCAGGCTATACAATAAGCAAAAAGCGTTAGCATAATTCAAGACTCCGCATATTTCACAGAGAAAAGTAGCAGGTTGAGCTGATACAAGGGCTATTTAGCTGGTAATAAAATTCAGAGACATATGCAGCATTGCTGTGGTGTTTTGATTTATAGTCCCATTTGTAGCTTCTCATGTTGTCAGATAAATTATATAAAACTGGCTTTAGAGCAGAATACTCTGAAGGCTATGAACTAGGAGTGATATGTGGGTGCAATATACAAAAATAAGGGTTGCATAGATGGTTTAATTATCCACAGTTTCAGGTATCCATGGCAAGATCTGGAACCAATTACCAGTGGGTACGAGGGAGGGGGCTCTGCACTAAGCAGCAGGATACTTTTTTCTAAGTGATGAACCCATAAACAGTGCTCATTTCCAGCTTATTGTCATCACAACTGTCCAATCATTAAGTGTATTTAGCTGAAAGTTTTGATGACTTTGTTTCTATGAAGTTCTGATATAATGACCTCACTGTTCAATAGAGTCATGATTCTTTTAGTGAATAGTGTATCTTTGTGCTTCAAAAAAGGTATTATAATACTGACAGTATATATTACCTTCATGTACAATGTTACTTGGAGGTATTCAAACTCAACCTAATCCATTTTCTAATATTTTCAAACTGTTATATTTTGCTAAGATTACTAGATGTCATCTATGTACAATGTAAGCAAGGTCATTATGTGATTACTTTTTGAAAGGAAAGAAGAAATATTTCTTCTTAATCTTAGATTTGTATGTTAAGGCAGATTTCCAAAGAAGGGAGGTTCTGATTGGAATGTCTGCAGGTTTTATTTAATTAGAAAAGTCATTTAATCCTTTGAGTAGTCAGATGGCTATGACATTTCCTGTTGGTGCGTTCTTCTTCTTTCCAAGTTGAAAGATGTATGTTTATATAATGTTTCTTTTCATTTTCTTGTCTCCTTTAGGTTGGAGTGTCAGATATATAATTTTATGTAATGGTTTATTTATGCATTTTTGAGTGATGTATTTCCTGCCAGAACTAAGAAAATCTGTCTGATAGCACACTTATACTGTGATAGTTCGTCTGGCAAACTATTGACAGTGTCTTTTAGTCCATTATAACTGCCAGTTTGATTTAACAGATGCTCTTTTACTGCATTAAGTGTCAGATACAGTCATTAAGGGTGTGCATTCAATTGGCAGTGTTTTTTCTATTGAGGGCTGAATAACGTAGCTTTTTGTTATTGTTTTTGCAGACTAGTCCTGAATTGTTGGCTCTTTCTCTTGAATATACCCCTAACCTGGAAAAGCCAAAAGTTAGTAAATGAAGGAAATGCAGTTTAATATTCAGATTTCAAATGTCATTGCTTATATGTAATGTGTTGTCACTTCCACATGCAATATGCCCTCTCTTTCTAGATCCTGTTTATGCATTATGCACTTCCTTCAAATGTAAGAAAATGCATTAAGTTTGGGCCACTGCAATAGGGTCCATATCCCTTGCATTGGATTAAGCAGATCTTCACCCAATCAGTGAATAATAAGTTCACAATGAGATGTTAATAGAACTGTAGAATGTGAATAACAGGTCATGAAATCTATATTAGAACATTATAAAAATGCCATGGATGGATGACTATACAGAGTAGGATAGCAGAAAAGATTAAATGTTGATATGATCATTAGACAGCTGATATCTCCATGTTTTGTACTAGCAAGAAATGCAACCTGGGACCATTGATGCATATAAATATATACACATTAACAGCACTTCTCCATGTAAACAATTCAATTATTTCTTTTGGGAGTGTTTTACAAGTTACAAGAGAGCACAAAAAAATGACTGCATTCTCGGTAACAGGACTACAAATGCATCAACTTATTTTAACATATTTATGAATTCCATTACGTAGACCATTTCAGAAATGGAATCCTTAATAACTAACAAAACGAATACAGATGGTTTCTTATTAACTGTCTGTGGTGTCTTCTTTGTAGACTCTGCATGACCTCTTATTGTCCATGTTGGTTTTCACCAGATGCTCTGGTTTTCTCCCATATTCCAAGGATGTGCTGTAAGTGCATTGGAGTTCCTTCAGATTGCATGTAAGAGTGCCTTCTTTTTGAGAGTGAGTGAGTGAGTGAGTGAGTGAGTGAGTGAGTGAGTGAGTGAGTGAGTGAGTGAGTGAGTTGATACCTCATTTAGGATGAATTCCTCTGCCTTGTGCCAGCTGAGTGCTTGACAGACTCCAGCTCCCTTGTGACCCCGTATTGGATTAAGCAGGTAGCTGGGCAATGAATGAATACATGAAATTATAGTAATCAGTGAATTTAAAAAAAAAAGTTTGAAAAAATGTTAGAACACATATACTAGAACAATGATGTAATATTTTTTCAGCATGGAGATACAAGAAAAACGTAGATAATATTAGATATCTAAAACATGGTCTAGGTATTTTTCATCATAATGATCATAGCTAAAGTACATGATTCTTAAAGTGTTACTGCCAGCAAATGTGCAGTTTTCTACATATTGAATCTAATAAAGTCTGGAAACTCTAAAGCTTTTTAATAAAGCAGAATGTGCTGACTTTAATTTCATATATTTGAGAAACTAATGGAAGTGTATTAGTTTTAAGATCCAAAAGTATTTCAACAATCTTTGTGCTATTCTTTTTTAAAACAGACTCTAAGAAAGCACTTATGGACTACCAAAAATGTTTGACTGATAAAATCCAAAAATGGATGGTAACTTAAAAGTCACAAATCCTCAAGAAAAGCAACATTCCTTTTTCCTGAAAATTGTGCTTGTTTGGAGTAAGAATTATTCAGAAATAAGAGCATAAGAGCACAACCTCCCACCTGAGAGGTACAGGGGAGCTTTCCCTCCATGCCAGAACATTGATTTGTACTAAGATTGGTTCCATTCAGCCTGATTCAGATATTTTTAGGTTTAATCTTTTTTTCTGAATTCAATGCTATGAAAAATGGCCATGAAGATGCTTTAGGTATGTATTTATCAGGGTACACTTGACCCTGATACACATTATTTTTTAAATGCACTTGATGTCTCCGCACAAGGCACAACATATGACAGCACCTACATCTTTCACATAGGCTGTGGTATATGCAGGAACAGCTGCCACAGTTCCTTTGTTTTACTACCATAACTACAGAGTGGATAGAGAATAGCCAAAGGAGTCCTGGATTGACCCAAGGAGGGTATATTAGAGGTGGATGTTTGAACATGCTCCAAGAGACTTCTAAGATTGCAAAAATCATTAAAGCTTTATTAAGCATCTATTTCTTTTGGATTGTAGAGCTGGGGCAAGTAATGATAACCTTTTCTCTAGCACTCCTCCCTCTGAACTCTTGCATGCATGGACTCATGGATGTTTTGAAGTGACTAGGATGTCACCTGTCACTCTTCCTTTTTCTCCATGGCCAGTTCTCTAGTAATATGATCTTTTCTGATCTCAAGCTGAGAGCTTTATGGCGAGGTTTGGTAGAACTGACATCAGGCAGCATGCTGCACCTGTTTCAAGTTTTTATACCCTACAATGACATTTGACAATTGCCTACACTACAAATATAATGCCCCTAGAACACAACACCATGATGTAGCATTGGGACGATTGATTTGTCATCATCCATGACAGGCAGTCTGACTTCACTTACAGTGGTCACATCTCAGTCAGCAGTCACTGCTACCTAGATTATTGTGTTATTCAGTTTTCTGTATGAAAAATAACCTTCTTCATACTATAAGGTTGGAAGGGAGTGGACTGAGGTAAAAGCTGAGACCTCTAGGTGACTGGACTGCCTTTTCCAGTAGACTGAGGAATACTAGATGATGTGGAATAGTAAATCAAGTGCCACACCACTGAGGCAGTATGTGAAGCACTGCAGTTTCATAAATGTGATATAGAATGCGAAACATGCAACATTGCAACAACGTGGGGGTCATGTGTCACAATGCTATTTGAGGTGAGAAGAAGATTTTTGACCTGTAACTTCTTTAAGATTATATTTATTTAGAATTAAGATAGTCGCTATAGAAGATTGGACCGGGTTGCTAATCATAACCCATGTGTTCGAGACATGTATGCTAAATAATTCACCTAGAAAGCAAAGCTTAACTGATTTGTCTTTTTCAGAATTTTGAGCGTAATCACTGCCCTGCATGCACTACAACTTAATAATGCTGACCCTGGGATTTTCAAGAAATAAGATATGGGGAGGGGTATTGTAATGCATAAAAAAATCCCTATAGGCATTTGGAGTCATAAATTCAGAGGGTCGGGATTCAAGTTACCATTCAGTGATACTGTAAATTGTTGAAAACTGTTACAGCACTTACTTCTGAGTTAGGAAAAACTGAAAAAAAATAATAAACAGGTGAGGTGCATTGGAAGAAAATCTCCATTACATGAGGCATTGGGGGATTTTGTACCCCTAGAAAACATTCATTAAACCTTAATTCAGTGCCATTCAGTATCAACTCTGAAAACCTGAAACATGCTTTCTTAGACTGTGAATGTAGGCACCAGTTCCTAGTGACTATCAATCTCCGAGTCATGCACTACAACATGCTTTATATATATTCCACTACAGACAATTATATTTATAAGTCACATTAGTAAAACAGAAACAATTGCATTTAACAGTTACTTTTTCGTGAAGTGACTTGTGGCAAAATACTACTAAAAATTGTTGACATCATTGCACCTGACAAGGAGCTAAAGCAAAACTTTGTACGTTCTGATGGTACACTATATATGAAAACTTAGTGTGAATAGACATGGCACTTCACTACATCTGAAATGGCTACACAAGTCTCTGCACCTAGGCAGTACCTATAATGTAAATCTATGGAGCACAGACTGAAGGTGACACACAGACTGGCATAGTTAAGGAGATGTACAACAGATAACTCAGGACAGGTTAAAGCACAAAGACGATACTTTATTTGATGACTAATTTAGTTAGATTCAGTATAGTGTCTTGATAAAAAGCCAGTCATTACTGAAGCTACAAACTCTTTTCTTTCAAATAGCCTTTCTCTTCCCTCCAAACAAAACTAAGAACCAGGGCAGGCAGCAAAAAACAGGTGGGAACAAACTGTCAAACAATCCACTTTATTACTAAGTGCTTTCGTCCCTTACTTAACTTAGACACGGAACATCATCAGAGTGAAATTGAATAATGAGGTAGGATGGCTATTTAAAGTTTAAAAACACCAGTCAAAGAACACATATAATGAATATTAAGCAAGTCACAATACAACACTTTTGAATAATTCATAAAAGCTATTAGCATAAAAACTGTTGCTAAAATGCATAGTGTTAAAAACACAAATAAAAATAACAATAATAATAATAATAATCATCATAATTCCAAAAGTTAATCCAAATCATACTTTAAAAGACTAAAACACCTAAGAATTCATGTTTCAAATATTAAAAAGTATAAACAAAGTCCCAAACCAGATAAACAAATAGGATGAAGCACACCAGGATCCACTAGATAGTATTTTATTGAGTGCTTTCGTCTTTTGTAATAAAAAACTTCATCAGAATAAAAGACAAACACAAAAATCAACCTCTGACCCAACGTAAATAACACACCAATTCCCTAGTGTTAATTACCAATTAACTAAAAGGTATATGCCTCTAAAAGGATGCAGTCCCTAAATAAGTATCAAACAAATACTGGTATTAACCAGCATCATAGACAAATAAAATAAATATTATAATAAACATTAATATAAATAGACAATAAAATGACAGATATCAATAACAAATGTGCAAAAGGTCCAAACAAATATACATAAACATAAACATAACGACATACATATAAACCCTTGGATATATATATATTATATAGTCAATACCAAAGACAAGCAGAGGATCTTAAGAATAGATTTCAAAATAGGGGATATGGCAACAGACAAATTCATCATGCTTATAATGAAGCAACTTCTATGGACAGGACCAAATTATTGATGGATCGAGAACCTAGGGACAGTAGTCAATATGTAAGGTTTATAACTACATATGGAAGTAATACATTCCACATTAGAAATATATTGGCTCAACATTGGCATATATTGACATCTGATGGGTTTTTCAGTAGATTTGTGGATAAAGAATGTCATTATGCATACAGAAGAGGTAAAAACTTAGGTCAGTATTTTTCAACATTCAAAAAAGGTGAAATAAATGAAGTCAACAAAACTGTCACTGTGGGGAGTACCTTTTGTGGTAATTGCAAATATTGCAAAGTTATGGCAAAAACTAAGTCTTTCACCTCAGTCAATACAAAAAGAGTTTTTGACATACGTCACTTTATCACTTGTAATAGCACCTGGCTTATATACATGGCAGTGTGTAAATGTGGTGCTTTTTATGTGGGGCAAACTTCTTGTTCATTTAAACAAAGAATTGCCCTGCATATTAGTGATATAAAATGTGAACGCACCAGGAGTGCTTTATATAAACACAAATTAATACACACAACAGCACATTTTATTTTCATAGGATTGGATATGGTAGATATACCTAATACTAGTGATTATAGGAGACATGTCTTATTGACACAGAAAGAGAGAAGGTGGATAGTGAATTTAGGGGCTTTGTTTAAGCCGGGATTAAATGACCATTGGTGATTAATCTGCAGAGTATAATGGAATTAGATCTATATGGTTACATGAACATTTGGATCTTTATTTACCTATGTTTTATAGGTTAGTCATAGGTAAAATTTAGGATCATACATTAATAATTGAGTCATTTATAAATAGGTATTTATAGTTATAATAGTATCAGTATAGTTAGATATCAATTTACACTTAGGGATTTATTTGGGTAATAATATTATTTGAGGTTTTTTATGTTGGGGTTTTTGTGATATAGCACTTGGAATTCTGTCATATAAATATAATAAAAAGCTTTAGAAAAAATAGTAGCTGCACCTTTAAATGTTAGCAGCAACTATGGGATATAATCCGGGCCTTTGCAGTGATTCTATGCACACTGATGACGCTGCGAGCGAAACCGGCCACCGGTCTGTGTATCTGTGGGCAGATTTGCCAATAAAAACGGTTGAACTTTCCTGCTGTTATATTTTATTTCTTCATATGAGTGCTGGAGCGTTTGTGGATTATATATATATATATATATATATATATATATATATATATATATATATATATATATATATATATATATATATATATATATATATATATACACACACATATATGTATATGCATAAAAAAGTGGGGGTGTCTAAGGCAGGGACCAGTGGTTTTACAAAATCAGCTATTTTTTGCTATAATAAGCAATTTACTGGTATCAGCCAGATAATTAATCATAACTGGAATTTATTCAATACAAGCCACGATCTTCTTGAAATTGTAGGAATGGCCCCAAAAATAGTCTATCAGAATGATGTTACATTTAAAAATATGTTAGAGAGAACCGGTAAGGGTAACACAGGGATAGGTGGAATGTCCAAGTGTGGTTTTTGCCTTCAATGTAAATATATAATAGAAGGTACTGAGATAAAAATACCTAATTTTGGTAGGCACAGACACAAAAAGAAATGTTGTTGTAGCATTAAGTCAGTAGTTTACCTTGCCCTTTGTGATCTATGTCTAGGTTTTTATATTAGGAAGACTATCAATGCACTTAGAAGTAGGGTATATCAACATTTTTATGACATAAAAAAATAAGATCCAAAAAAATGCTTTGGCTGCACATGTCCTTAAAATTGAAGGTCATAGTTTTAAGTTTACTATACTAGAACAAGTGGCAGTGGGGGGCAGAGGTGTCCCATTGAATGATTTCTTAGAATTGCAAGAATTAAGGTGGCAGATGAGAACTAATGCCACTGAACAACCAGGACTTAGTGCTATTTCTATAAGCTCTATTCTTAGGCTTAGGGCAGAAGGATACATGTAAATACCTATGTATCTATAGACAAAATGATTTTAGACAGTTATTTATATATATATATATATATATATATATATATATATATATATATATATATATATATATATATATATCCAAGGGTTTATATGTATGTCGTTATGTTTATGTTTATGTATATATGTTTGGACCTTTTGCACATTTATTAATATCTGTCATTTTATTGTCTATTTATATTAATATTTACTATAATATTTATTTAATTTGTCTATGATGCTGGTTAATACCAGTATTTGTTTGATACTTATTTAGGGACTACGTCCTTTTAGAGGCATATACCTTTTAGTTAATTGGTAATTAACACTAGGGAACTGGTGTGTTATTTAAGTTGGGTCAGAGGTTGATTTTTGTGTTTTTCTGTTATTCTGATGAAGTTTTTTATTACAAAAGACAAAAGCGCTCAATAAAATACTATCTAGTGGATCCTGGTATGTTTCAAATATTAAAAGACCTCATTTTTAAAAGACTTTTTAAATAAAGATTATCATTCAACCCTGGTGGTTGGCTGGCATTTAACCTAATTTGCCAGCATAACTCTTTATATTCAAAGAGATTTTTGATGACACCCCCCTCTAGGGTTTGTTTCTATCTGATTTTTGCTACCTGCCCTGGTTCTTAGTCTTTTCTTTCAAATCTTGCTCAACATTCCCGTAAACAATGCCTGTTTCACTAACTGGCCAAGAATGATGCCATATAATTCAGCTTATACATAATTTATCACCTTTGCTTTTGCATTCTTGTTTTCTGATTTACTGCAGTCTATTAGCCACCTCATGTTCATGCAGTGGGTCAATCAAGAGACTTCAGAACTTTTCAGTGGTAGAGTCAATTCATGCACAATCCCTTTTTCACATTTTTGCACATGGGGTCAGGGTGTCACTTCAGTAGTGATAATCATCTAGAGCCAAGGTTTAAACTGACTGTAAATTCTGAAGGGTGCTTGGCCATTAGATCTTCTACCAGAAAAACCACAATCAATAATTTATTTGCCAGCTGGCTTTTCTTATCAGTTGTTTAACTTAAAATTCCATTTAGATGTCAATTTTATAAGAGAAAATGTCAGGCTGACTATGGGACACCTAGGCAGTAGCACTACTGTAGGTGTTGATGTCACTTGGAAATGATCATAAAATGCAAATATACACATTTTTTATCTTTCATTCTTTCACTAATCACTCATTCTTGGGTTGTATTGCAAGGGAAAACAGAAGCTATCCTGCTATTCTATGGCAAGCATAGGAACTGATTCTGAAAAGAACACAGGCCCACCCTAGCACATGCATGAATGAGTGCGCGTGCGCGCACACACACACACACACACACACACACACACACACACACACACACACACACACACACACACACACACACTCACCTACCTACTTCTTACACACACACACACACACACACACACACACACACACACACACACACACACACACACTTACTTTCATAAGACTGATTGCCTATTGATAACTTGGAGGTACACCAGTTCAGTTACAGCACATCATTGAGATGTGGGAAGAAGCTGGTTCACCAGTCAAAAGTCTGGATGATCATGTGGAGGACATGCACTCCCCATAGAGAAGGCAATCCAGCTGAAATATAAACTGCAGAAATTATTTTTGTAGACAGAAATGATAAGTATTATATCATCCTGAAATGTTTATATACACTCCAGAAATTCTTTTATTTTTGAACTGCTTTGTTTAGCCTTTGCCTGTGTAACAATTACTTCTTTACTTATGCATAGGTTGCCTAGTCTTGCCTACCTTTGTATGCTTTTCTTTACTTTTTAATGTACTTTCAAGATCATAACAGAAGTTGAGGGAATGGATAAAAATTTGGCTGAAGAATGAGACATAGGAGGAGATGGGGGATGATGGCAACTGCAAGGGCGTTAACCAGTGAAATACCCTACAGGTCTTTTCTGTGTTCTGTATTCTTTAAATTTATTTTGCCTCAAACATATATGAGATCATGGAGAACATAGTACATGTAAATTCTGATTTCACAAAAAGAGAGCCTGGAATGGAACATGAGAAGGAAAGATTTAGGAAGGAATTTGAAGGGGTGGCCAGGTGGGAGAAAATTGTTGTCAGTTAAGATTTCTTGCAAACAAATGCAAAGTTCTGAAGTTGGGTCACATAAATGTAAACATAAAGTACCAACTAGCAGAGTAGAAATGAAGACAGCAGAAAAGGAAAAAAAATCTAGGAGACCTTATCAAGAAAAGACTGGCCCCCAGGCATAATGCAAGAAGGCAGTAGTGGTAACAAATAGGGAAGTGCAGTGCATTCTTGGTGGACAAATCCAAAAGTAAAGGATTAATACTCAGTATCTTAATGTGGCTGTACCTTGGATTCTGAATGCAGTTTGAAGGCTGTATATAGTGTAATATTTGGCTTCAAGATTCCAGAGAAATTTCAACAGCAAGGTGAAAGTAATGGGAGGGAATATTTGTGGACAATGACTAATCGAAATTATATTCCTTTACCCTGGAGACCAAGAGAGATAAAAAGGATATGATGTGGGCTCATAAGATAATATTGGGATATGGGGAAGGGATCACCCTGAGCATTAAGGAGAGGAGGAAGTGAAAGACCATAGGCAGCAGATTGAAGAAACAAACTACTCACGAGAGCTGAGAAAGGTTTTCAGAGATTTAGACACAGGGAGAAACAGAGAGAGAAAGAGAAAGGAAGAGAGATGGATGAATGAAGCAAATGACTGGAATATATAATGGAAAAATAAACTTCATATGTACTGCAACAAAACTGTAAAGAAAATGATGCAAACCGAAAAGGAATAAGGAGATGTGGATACCTCAAACTATTCTTTAAAACTGGTAAACTGCAGTCCCATTTTTTAATGAAAACTTTATTTTTCAGATGGTATTGAAGCTTTCTATTCTCAAAGATACCAAATGTGCATTTAATAGAGTAGGTGCTCAAATTAGAATTGTTTTGTGTGCAAAGGGAGTGAATTGCTTATGACATAATTACTCTGTAGAATACAGAGTTGATGCAAAGTGATATGAGATGTTTTATGCACTGAGGAGTCTCCTTCATAGAGTGACCATTTTATAAATGGTGGTTATAGTCACATGCAGAGATATAAGCTTTGAGCATAGTCTAGAATATTTTTATTTCTTTGTACTTAAGTTATAATGGAGCATACCACGTTGTGCATTATTCTTTTTTTTTAATTCCTAACCCCTCTCTGTAAATTTCAATGTGGATGCCACATTTTCTACATGGAGTGAAGTGATTTATAGATGCCATAGCACAAACTTCAAAGTGGAATGGGAGTTAGCAAGTTGTGCAGATAATATATCTGGGTCCCCATTAAAAGGATGAAACTTTACAAGAGTAAACATCAAAAGACCAAACTGGGAACAGCAAAACCTGGAAGGTAGGAAAAAACACAACATCTGTGTTTCTGCATGGGGGTCCTTACATCTCTGCTAATTATATATACAAACTCCAAACTCACACTACAGTGGGAATAAAGAAAACCCCAATCCCCACTGAACAGCAATCCTGCACAGCAAAAATTTTAGTTGTTTGACCTTCCAGGATTTTGATGTTTCAGGTTTGGTCTTTTGACATTCACTCCTGTGAGCTTTCATCTTTTTGATAGGGAACAGTATATCTACATATATATATATATATATATATATATATATATATATATATATATATATATATCTTTATATATATATATATATATATATATATATATAAAGAGAGAGAGAGATAGATGTATAGATATTTAGATATACTGTCCCCTATCAAAAAAAAAAAAAAAATATATATATATATATATATATATATGTATATATATATATATATATATATATATATATATATATATGTATATATATATATATATATATATATATATATATATGTGTGTGTGTATATGTATATATATGTATATATATATATATATATATATATATATATATATATATATATATATATATATATAGTTTCATAGTTTCATAGTATAGTACTAGGCTATCTGCCCTGGGGCATTTGTAAGCCTAGCCATAGTGATGTGGCTTTTGCCACCCCATGAAATGGTACAAAAATTGTACATAATAAATTTAGAATACTGTGCCTCTGTCTAGTAGTGACACAATGAAAGTCCCCTTATATAATAGAATTAGTTTACTGTGCCCCTGTCTAGCAGTGACACAGATGTGACCCTTGGGGTAAACTTACGATCTCCCATCCACTCATCAAGATTTCTCTTGAAAAGAGTCAGTGAGGGGCTCTGCCTAATACGAACTGGGATCCTGTTCCAAAGCATGGGAAGCCTCTGGGTTATGAATCTATCCCTCCAGCATGTCCTATTCATACTTGTGCCGAGGTTTAAGTCTTTAGCTCTCGTGGTCCTGATGGATTTGGATTTTTTGAGGTGGAGCATGTCCATCAGATCCTGATTGGACATGGCCTTGTACGTCAGGCAGAGATCACCTCTGAGCAGGCGGTATGCTACTGAATAGAGCTGAAGTTTCTTTAGTCTGGCAGAATAAGACATATGTTGGAGACCCTTGATCCTCTTGGTGAGGTACTTTTGTGGTCTCTCCAGCTGTTGCAAATGCCGGGTGAGGTACATACCAAATGGGGCATTGTACTCAATCATGGGTCTGATGAGGGAGGAATATAGGGGTACAATGACATCCTTGGATCTGGATGTGAATCCCTTCATGATGAGGTGTGCAAGGTAGAATGTTTTTCTAACCACTTTGGCAACGTGGGTGTCAAATGAGAGGTCGCTGTTGACTTGGGTCCCTAGGTCTCTGATTACTTTTTCCGTACTCAGTGGGTTGCTGTCTATGTGATAATTTGTGGGTACTTTGTTTTTCCCAAAGGGATGACTATACATTTTTGGCATTTAGTTTAAGGCCGTGACTCCGGCACCAGTTGTCCGTTTCTGTGAGGCCTTTTTGTAGGATGTGTGTGTCTGCTGGTGTATCGACTATGGTGCCTTGTTTGCAGTCATCTGCGAACTTTGTCAGCCACAGCCCTCCCATGTTTGCTTTAACATCTGAGAAATAAATGCCGAACAAGAGGGGTCCCAGGACAGATCCCTGTGGGACACCACTTGTGACTGGCTTTGAGTCTGATATTGCTCCAGCGATTTTAACTTTATGGGTTCTGTCCTTTAGCCAGTTTGCAACCCATCTAGTGACATAAGGGTTTACGTTTAAGCTGTTGAGCTTATCTATGATGCCTGAGTGGGGTATTGTGTCGAAGGCCTTAGCCAAGTCCAGGTATGCTGTATGGACTGCTTTGCCCTCATCAATGGCTCTAGTGACTGTTTTGAAAAAGTCAACCAGGTTTAAAAGGCAGGATCTGCCCTTTACAAAGCCGAACTGGGTGGGGTCAAGTGTCTGTAGGTCCCCTATGTCTCTGTTTATGAGTTCCATAATGATTCTTTCTATAGCTTTGCAGACCAGGCTGGTTAAGCTTATGGGGCGGTAGTTTCCAGGGTCTGTAGAGGCACCTCCCTTGTGGAGTGGGACCACTGTTGCTGTACGCCAGTGTTCAGGTACATATCCCGAAGTAAGGCTAAGGTTAAATAGCATTTTATGTGTGGGTTTAGCTCCTCTTGAAGTTCACGTAACACGCAACCCGGGATACCGTCAGGTCCCATTGATGCTGTGTTTTTTGCTTTGTTTAGGGCGGTTCTCACTTGGACATCTGAGATGACAGGGAGATTACATTCAGCTGGGATAAGTATTTCTTCTTTTGGGGGTGAAGGAGGGGAGAAATTTGCACTGAACCTGTCAGCCAGAATGTTGGCAATATCTGTGGGTTCAGTGTATTTTATGTTGTTGTGAACCAACTCTGAGCATATCTGAGGGTTTCCACCCAGGTTTCTAACATAGCTGAAGAAGGCTTTGTGGTTATCTTTAGTGTCCTTAGCAATTTTTCTCTCAAAGTTGGCCTTGGATGTTTTTATGAGAGAACATAGTTTTCTGCTAATGTTGATCAGAGATGTCTTCCCTTCATGGGATTTTGCTCTGACGTGCAGTAGCTTCCTTCTTTTGTTATACAATTTGTTTATGGCTGAGGTCCAACAGACAGGACACTTACCTTTGGTGGAGAGGGACTTGGATTTGTTTGGGATTGCATGATCCATGCATTCTTGGAGATGTCCATAAAAAGCATTTGTGAAGGATTCGGCATTGTGGGATGTGGTATCCACTGGCACAGTGGGTTTAAAGGATACCATCTCAGTCTTAAGAAGAGTGAAGTCTGCTTTTGAGAAGTTTTTCACGGTGGTCTTTTGTGCTGGGGGTGGAGGTGGGATATGTACATCCAGGGTGATTAGTTTGTGGTCAGATCACACTAGTGAGGGGTATACTTCCGGTGTGGAGCATTTTGTCCCTATGTTTGTGATAATCAGGTCTAGTATATTATCTCCCCTAGTGGGAGAGGTGACTAGTTGTTCCAGTGCATTTGAATTTATGAATTCCAGAAACCTTTGGGCTAGGGTATTAGGGCTAGAATAATGTACCCAATCAATGTTTGGGTAGTTGAAGTCTCCTAGTATGATGGTATTTTGTGATACATTCATATCCTCCAATGTCTTCAGGAAGGCTGAGTGGGGTTGTTGAGATTGGGAGGGTGGTCTGTAACATGCTACCAGTTGTATAGCAGTTTTGCCTATGGTTAGTTGCACCTGTATGGTCTCTGATGCTTCATGTGTTGCTACTAACCTGGAGGTGTGGGTGTCCTTGATGAATATGGACACTCCCCCTCCCTTTGTGGTTTGGCCCGGGTTTTGGGGCCGAAAAGCATGATACGAGGTATAGCCTGGTAGTGCTGGGGTGCTCTCCGGAGCCTTGAACCAGGTTTCAGTTACTGCACAGACGTCGATGTTCTCCATGCTGAGGAGCGCATCAAGTGCCTGCATCTTGAGATTTAGACTTCTGGCGTTGAGCAGCATTACCCTTAGTTTTTTCCATTTTTGTTTTCTAAGGAGGTGGGTTTGTCTTTTGAGCCTTGCCTAAAAAAGGCACTATGGGGTGGCAAGAGCCTTAGCCAATATCCGGAAGCCCAGTGGTGACAGGTGTAAGCCATCCCTTGAAGCAGCGTGGCTTGTCCAACATGTCATCCCAGGCAGACAGATATTGATCCCTTAGAATGACACCAGTACTTGAGCCAATTGTTAAAGCTGATCATCTTGTCTTTGTATTGTGGTATCATTCTTGGTGAGGGCAGGATGCTGCTCAGGGTCAGGGTCATACCAGCCTGGGCTACATAATCAGAGAGCTCCTCTATGTCTCTTTTCATGTAGTCCAGGGAGGTACGTCTCAGGTCATTCACACCAGCATGGACAATGACGGAGTCATATTTGTACTTGCTTTGGAGTGACCTGAGTGCATGTGTTATGTGGCGGATCCTACCTCCCGATAGACAGCTCACAGTCACCTTCTCCTTGTTCAGCCTGGTCAGCGGGACATCAGTGTGTCTGACTATAGAGTCACCTATTACTAGTGTATCAGGCAAGGTGTTTGGCCTTAAGGGCTGTGATTGGTTGACACACTGATTTATTGAAGTATGTGTTGCATGTGTTTTGTTTTGAGGTGGTGGATTTTTGGATGTCTGCTTTGGGAGCCTCTGTTGTTTTGGTAAGTTTTTTATTAGAGCCTCTGAGTATGTCTTTGTGTTTTTATGTGTTTGGTTTGCAGTTGTGGTAGGTATATGTGGGACTGGGATTGTTGTGTGTGTGGTTGCCATCTCCTCCTGTCTGGTCATGCCAGCCCTGAGTTGAGAGAGTTCAGCCTCCAGTTTGGCTATGTAGTTGCATCTCTCACATGTATTTGTATTTGTTGGGAGGAGGAGTTGGTTGTCTGTGTACATGAGACAATTGTAGCATTGTCTCAAGATACCCAGATTGACCAGCTGAATTGGAGACAACGCCAGTAATCTACCACTCGACATGCTAGAACAGTATAAGGGAGTGCTGTACCTTTAAGGGAAGTGGAAATTCACAGGGGTGGTAAGTAAATGTAGTGCTTTACTTAGTACGAGAGTGCTTACTTAGTAGAGAAGTATTGAGAACAAGTGCTAGGCTTATAATATAGTGAGTAGTCTGGCTTTATTAAGAGTAGAGCTTCCTTAAGGGAAAATTTGAAGAGCAGACTTGGCGGAGCCAGAAAAGGTTTAACCTTGTTTAACCGGCGCTGCGCTATGTGCACAACCGCGCAAAGCCGTGCAAATGCAGATTTTAAGCAGTGAACTACAAAAGAGCTAGAAATGGTCCAAAACAACCAATTACTACAGCTTCTTGTGCTGAGGTCACTTCCTACAGGGACAGGTAGGATATATATATATATATATATATATATATATATATGTGTGTGTGTGTGTGTATGTGTGTGTGTGTGTGTGTGTGTGTGTGTGTGTGTGTGTGTGTGTATATATATATATATATATATATATATATATATATATATATATATATATATATATATATATATATATATAAATAAAATTTCCATCAAGGAGTATGGTTTCTGCTAAAATACAATAATGACAGCAGATGAGAATTCAAAAACGACCTTTGCAATTAAATTCCTATCATCCAGACACAGACTACAAAAATGTCTTAGGTTTGAATACAGAGGATAGCAAATACTGCTTCTTTAAACCAGTATAAAATAACACTCATATAACAAAGTGGAAGAATTATTATTTTAGGGAAACAAACTATCCCATCCATCAAAAAAGGGGTCATTATCCATATCCTTAATAAGATCAACTCCAAGGTTGCTGCACTTTGTTGAAATAAAGATTATTCCTAATATCGCACAAACCAAAGTACTCCAACAAGGGAGATGTTCATGCACATTTTTTTTGAGTGGCTTACCTCGCGCACCTGACTGTTATAACATAGTTTTACACCCACTGTTAAAGGGAGGAGCTACTCAGATATGCTAGTGCACTGGGAAGGTATTCTACATGGATGAAATGTACTTTAGAAGCCAATGGGGTTTGAATAGAAGGGGCATGAAGACAGGACAAAAATAAAAACAAAAACGGAAATGTAAGTACAATTACAGTACCAGTACATTCAACACATAATTAAAAACAAATACTTTAGGAAATTGAGGCAACATGCTTCGCAATTATGTTTGCACAGTGTTTTCATAACAAGGTTATAATTTTTAGTTTATGGATATGTAGTCTTGTTTATTCGGTGGCATAAAATGGCTTTAATCTTTTGCACTGATGCTAATATGTCTTCTAAGCTATACCACTGTTTCTTAACACATATAATACTTTATTCAGTTTTTATTATAGTGGTGGTTTGTTTAAGTATTTAATAAAATGTTATTAATAAAAATATTGTGAGTGGCTTTCCAAAAGAAACATTATTCCAGTAGGAAGTAATATGACACATGAGTTTATTTTCTGCAGTCAGTGGTAGTACCAGCATCATAAAAATCACTTTTTATAGAGGAAAATGAAATGGGAGTTTCCTCCTTTGCATTTATTTAAAAAGAAAAAAGTATTCATTAACTCTGGACTTGAGCGGTGGTATTAAAGAATGCTACAATTTGTCAAGGTTTTGTTAGTTATGGTAGCTGAATTTTATATCAAAACTCATTCATGCCTGTAATGTGAGAAAGAGGGTTGAACTGTTGGGGAATAACTGCAAGCATTCACTTTATATGGTGATTTAAAACAAAGGTCAGTTCTCAGGAAAGTATTCTAGCCACATAAGGAATACAATGACTCCTTCCCCTGTCTCCCATCATTTGATAATTTATATTTGCTGCCCTGACTACCCTCAAAGTAAACCTTAATTTAGTTGAGCAGTGTTTGTTAAGTTATGAAATACAAATATTAATACTTCATTCCACCATTCCCTTGACATTTTCCATTATTATTTGTACAAGAAAAATACAGGCTTAGTTCAGAGTGGGTTCTAAATAAAATTGCATTTTATCATGAT
This sequence comes from Protopterus annectens, assembly GCF_019279795.1. Classification (NCBI taxonomy): domain Eukaryota; kingdom Metazoa; phylum Chordata; order Ceratodontiformes; family Protopteridae; genus Protopterus; species Protopterus annectens. The sequence continues at coordinate 6,285,768 of NC_056742.1, forward strand.
ACTTGCCATAGCATTTGCTTCATATACTAGGAATATTCACAGAGACTTCTGTATCAAGACAGGGACACACTCCTGTCTATTTGCACCATGTGGGTGACAGAAATCTTGGAATTTTGACAATGTATTGGACAGAAATACTGTCCCCACAACCACTTACCATTTTACTTCAATCTAAGGCATGTCCACTGTTTACAAGACAGTGTAATAAATTCATATTAGGATATAATGAAATTACTGCTTGTCATGTAGTAGTAACTGTTCATTTTAAAAATAAGGACTATTACAGTGTCTTCAAAAATTTATATGAGAATTTACATCATTTGCGCAGATATAACATAACACATAATGCAGATGTAATTCTCTGATAATTGCAGTTGTAGGTTTTGACTAAGGCACATGTCAAAGAAAAATCTTCTACATGCAGTCATGTGGTTATCATAGAACCAACATCCAATCTTCTATTATTTTAATTCTACAAAGTGTTACAATTGCAAAAAGAGACATTGATATATAGTTTACATTTGAAAATATTGTGCCAGTAATGCAAAAAAGTTAGACAGGAAGCATTTTTGTTTAACAGTACTGTTGGTGGAATAAAAGATCACTTAAACTGCTGTGATAGTGTATATTTTATGATTTCAAGAAAAAGAAGATAAAATATTTCCTCTTCACCAGTGTGACAGCATGTGAGCACAGCTGTTGAAATATATGGATCTGTACCCCTTAGCTTGTTGGACTATAGGAATTTATGAAATTATAACAGCCATGTTTTCAAAACTCTATGATTGAAACTTTTCTTGTTAATTTCTAGTGTGCTCATGTTTAGGCTACAGTACATTCTTTATTTTTAAAACCTGGTTCTTGAGTTTGGGTCTTGATTGTATTTGTGAACTCTTTAATATTACTATTTTAATTAATATTGTCAACTTGAGTACCGTTCAGTTACTGGCTAGTAAATCCATTGTCTGCATGCCAGAAAAGAAGAGATTTAGAGAACCTGAAAGAAAATCAGCCAGAAAAGGTAAAGAGGAAGCACTGGCTGGGAAGAATCCTGAAGCTGTTCTGCAAAAATCATTTCAAGATTCAGCTTTGGTACAGGAGATAACTTCCACTAATCTGACAGAAAAAATAAATCAAATATACTCAGAGGTGATTCAGATATATGAAACACTGAAGGGTGTATCGACTCAAATAACAAAAGATTGTAAAAATAGAAGAAACTTTAACTAGCTATTCAGATGATAAAACTGCAAAAATCAGAATCTGAAATAAGGAAAAAGCTCTGCTCAAGAAGAACTGAGAAGAACTGTTCTGAAAAATAGCAGAGTTTCTGCTTTTCCAGAGAAACTTGAATGACCAGGCTATACTAATTTTATGAAAGCACAAATAAGCAACTGGATTGGTATTACATAACAGGACTTGTTACTTGACAGGGCACATTGAGAGTGTTTTCTAAACCTGGTCATGAAAAGAGCAGACAAGGCCTGTATTAGTAAAGATGAAATCATACCAGCAGAAACAGATGAACCTGATAAAACTGTGAAAGAAGGGAAAGGTATTAAAATTGTAAACAGTGTAGTGTTGTGGAAAATGATTATTTGCTGTATACCAGGTAGAAGAGTAGCAAATTTATCACAGCAAGCAGGGAATTTCAAAAGGCAGGTTTGACATTCAAGCTGCTGTATTCAGTTGACTTCAGGATATTTTTTTCCTGGAGGATCAAATACATTTTTTTGAATGTAGAACAGGCTAAGGAGGAAATAAAAAAAATGTATCCAACAAAACATATACAAGCAAACAGAAGGGGTCTCTGTTTCTCATTCTTCTGTCTGTAAAGCTCATATAGAGACTTTGGCCAGTGAAACCTTTTCCAGTGTTCCAAAAGAAAATGCTTCAGAAACAGAAAAAGCAAAGGAGTTGTCTAGAAGAATTAAGAACCTTATAACTGAACCAGATTCTGGTGTTGGGAAGTGGAGATGAGCAGGAAGAAGACCAACAGCACTGAATTTAGTAAATAAATGGGAGACTATAAAGCATCAATTCCATTTGTAAATTATGGCTTTACAAGAAAAAGTATCTGAGAAAGTCTGGACTTTTGTTGACATTGTTAAACTTGTGGGTGGACTGTAAAGCATATACCCCATTTTATAACATTAATGATTAGAAGGGTATTACAGGGGGGAATAAATTGTAAGCAAACATTATTTCTACTAGTATTTGTGCAAGCATTTCATGATATAAACTCCATGATATATATAGTAAAGCAATTTTGTGCAGTGTGTATTCAGGAGTATTTTAAATGTGGGTGGGGTGTTTTCAATGACTGTTGTTTGTGTTGATGGTATTAAAATAAGCAAGTACTTTTTAGCTGTAAGAAATATAGGCTTTACTATATATAAGTTGAAGAAAGGTTGGACAAAAGCAAGTTTGATGTTAATATGCTGTAATGTGGGGTTGTTGGGAAAGGGAGCTGTAAAAGTGAACTGGTTATATTATGTGTTGAATTAAAATATTGTCTCTTGTTTTTACAGGGATGAATGTCTAGAATAATGCTCTTGGCTTAAGAATTTAAAAAATAAAACAGAATTATGAAAGTCATAAAAAGTTTCTTACGTCTGCAAAGATGTTAACATTTTTCCATTAGTAAATGTTCAGTGGGAGTCAAGAAATCTACAGCTAAAGGCAGTTGTGTATTCTGTTCAGAGTGAAATTTGCAACAATTCATTACTGCCAAATTTTATATTGAGGTGATCTGTCCACAGGTGCAAGCAATTAATTTTGAGAGTTCTGAGCATTCTTTGCTGAGAGAAATTCAAAAGTGTACACTGACAAGCAGTTCACTGGAAAATAAAGTATGACATTATGGGAAGAGCATAAGAGCTAGCAGCCTCCCTTGCAGCCTTACTAATTTAATGCATTTAATAGAAAAATGTACAATTTAGTTTTATTTAAAGCTAGACAGTGCACTCTTTCTTAGGGCTAAAAGTTAACATTTTCTGAAAGCATATAAGCTGGTTTTCACACCTGGTAGGGGAATAGAATAGACAGCAGTCGGAGTAAGTGGGAACACAGGCTGTAGCATGTGCTTTAGCATGGATAATCTTGATATTAGGTTAGGTAATCACTGTGGGTGCAGCTGTCAATTTGGGACAGTTGTTTCTATCTGAAGTGCTAAACTTTATTTTTGAAGATATACATAGCTTTTCATGTTTGTTCTATGTCAATAAGGGATTGTGGTGTTTTGAAAATGTATTTAGTTTTTTTGTTGAAGGGTTTTCATTAAAAGAAAACGTCTTGAAAAAATGTGACAAAGTTTCAAATGGAAATGAGAAGAAACAACTGTATAAAAGATCAGCCTGCCAAACATCAATGTGTACATCTATTACAAAAGTTGGAAATTCACATTCAAAATAACTGTTATATATAATAGGTGAGAACATGTTTTTATCTGAATGACTATTATCCATATTGACTTGGATTGTAAATGGCTTTAAAGGTGTAAACCGGAAGGAAAGATTAATGAACTAGATTAAGAAATGTACAGTGCAAATAGCAATGCTGCAACAGACTAATGTGGAAATAAATGTGTATGTGAATTTGACAAATAAAGTATTTCAAGATAGATATTCAGCAAAATATCAGGGAAAAAGGAAAAGAATAGTAATTATATTAATTGCTAGAGAAGGTCCAATAGTGACTAAAGATAGAAAAAAGACAATAATGGTAAATTTGTGGTAGTAAATAGTTATTGGCAAGGGAGGAGGTATGTGTTTATATTCCATGAAAAACTCCCAATATGGAACTTAAGAACATTTTGGACTGAAATAGATTTCAGCAAGGAATATTAAATGGTGACTAGAGCTTGATTTGCAATAGTGAGAATGTATTAGATGAACCAAGAGGGGAAATATAACAAATGATAGTAAATTTCTGAAAAATTTTACAAAAATATTTCTGAAGAAATATACAAAAATATTTGGCATGGAAGATGTGAATTCAGTAGTAGGAACTCAGGCAGACTTTACATATTATTAAGCAATGTACAGTAACTGGGCTAGACTTGATAGAATTTATCTTTCACAGGAACATATGCATTTAATTGAAAGCTTTAACACACATCCAACAACCATTTCAGACCATATACCAATAAAAACTAAGATAAAAATGTAAGGTAATTAAGTAAAAATGAGACACAAATCAACCTGTTAAAACAGAGGAATTTAAGAAATGGATAGTGGACATTTTTCTAGAGTTATTAGAGAAGACAGAAGTATGTTCAGAAGTTATAGTTAATGAGTGGCATAAAATAAAAACAGAGTTTAAAATAGGGTGGAAAAAAGAGAAAGACATCTGGTTAATTACTAATATGAATTACTTTGAGGGCCTGACAAATGTTAACATATTGCAGGATAAAGTGAAACTCACAGAACAAGTAGAGTTGCAAATGCAGAGTGCCAAACAGAAAATAAGGAAGTAGCTGGATAATATGCATGAGTTTACAAAGAATGCTGCTAAGCTGCTATTTTTTTAATAATATCTCCAGAGCACAAAAACATGTACACAATGAGTTAGGCAACAGAAAGTACAAATATCTATTTCCAACCTTGAGAAGTCTATAGCAAGAAAAATAACCACATATCCTATAAAGGTATTACAATATTTTGGACATTTTATGACAGACTGACTAAAGCAGAGAAATGGAAATCAAGAAATAGCACAAATGGAAATATTTATGGGAGACTTAATTATGCCAACTTAGAGGAAGATATGGCTTAGCAACTTAAGATAGGAAGATGTGAGATAAAATGGGTGATGTATAAAAAAATCTTCTGGAAAGTCTCCAGGAAAAGATGGCACTCTTGTGGAAGTTTGAATGTTAGGTGGGAACAAAATGATAAAGATCTAGAAGATTTTGTTTAAGAATACTTTAAAAGGAGGGGAAGCTATGGTGGCTGTATTACCTAATGATGTAAAGACCAATCAGAACCAGCTTCATATAGACCCATTTCAATTTAAAATCATAATTATATTTATACTAGCTAAAAGAATGGCAAAGGCATTTGCAAAATTAATAGATACAGATCAGTGTTGTTTTGTGGAGAGGTGTCAAACATTTGATAACATTAAATTAAACAATAATAATCCAAAGGGAAGCAGAATACAAGAAAATACTGCTGTTGATGATTGGTAGTGATGCAGAGAAAGCATTTGACAAAGCAAGCTGGGATTTTATGAGTAGGGCAATGAAAACATTTGCATTCCCTGAGGGATAACAGAATCTTAAGCAGAAGACATATTCTAGTACAGTTTTTAGTTGAATCGAGAACAGATGCTGCTTTTAAAAAAGGATGATTAGTAGGGCATATAAATATTGTATGATAACCATAACAATCAATCAGATGAGGTTAGAAATGATTAGTAAGAGAGTATGGAAAAGCAATTTACAATAGAACAATGGTGGGGCATATGTATGGCTCCCACATATACAACACGGTCCAGAAGGATTAGGATCTTTGCTTAGAAGTGCTTGCATAGGTATTTTTATACCCCAAGCAGACTTCAAAACAATTTTCTTCAGGAAGGTATCAAATGTTGGATGCATGATGGGGAAGAAACTAGTAATTGGAGACACGTTTTAGAAGTTTAATGAGTTGGCAGATTTTAATAATTCCCTACAGAGTACTCTGTCCAAATTATTGGGTGAGTAAATGGCTGTAACAAAGGAAATGATTCTTTGGTGCTGCAAAACAGGATCTGAATTGCCTACACATAGTAAGGCCTTAGTAAGTTTACTTCTGCTGTTTCACAAACAAACAATTATTAGAAAATGTAAATCAATGTCTAAACCAACTATATTTAAAGTACTGAATATTATAAAAGAGATAAAAGAAGTGGAGGATGAATCTTTACAAAGGGGAAGTAACTAATTTCATAGAAATAAATGGAAGTTGTGGGAATGACATATGCAGAATAATGTTCAGGAGAAGGAGTAAGATTTAAGGGAAGGCAGGAATTCAGCAATTTATATAATGTTGGACTGATGATAGTCACAAGGAAAGAAACTATATGTGATATATAATACATGTAATTGGAAAAAATGTTAATATGGTTTGTTTTTTTTCTTTGTTAATGTATGTTTGTCTATGTCTTAAGGGGTAATTTAATAAAGGTGTTTAAAACAAAAATTTGACTTGAAGGCTTTAAAAAGGGCATAGAGATGGATACCTGGTGCCAAAGTCATGGCCTCAAGCTAAATGCCAAAAAATGCATAATCATCCCATTTGGGAAAAACAAAACACCCACGAATTACCACATAGGTGGCCGCCCCCTTAATACAGAAGATGTAATAAGAGATTTGGGGACCGAGGTAGATAGAAATTGCTCCTTTGACAATCATATTGCCAAAGTAGTTAGGAAATCCTTCTATGTGGGCAATCTAATTACTAAAGGGTTCGCATCTAGAAATAAAGAGGTTGTAGTGCCCCTCTACTTGTCACTCATTAGACCAATCATAGAGTACAGTGCCCCATTTGGGATGTACCTCACAAGACACTTCCAACAGCTGGAAAGACCACAAAAGTACCTCACCAAGAGGATTACTGGCATCAAACATATGTCCTATGTAACCCGACTGAAAAAACTCCGGCTGTACTCAGTGGCATATCGCTTACTCAGAGGTGATCTCTGCCTGACTTACAAAGCCATGTCCAACTCAGAATTGATGGATATGCTCCACCTAAAAAAATCCAAGTCACTGCAAGCCACATGCTCTAGTGAGCTAAACCTCACCACAACAGTAAATAGAACATGCTGGAGGAATAGATTCCTGTCACAGAGACTCCCCATGCTTTGGAACAAAATTCCAAATTACATCAGGCAGAGCCCATCACTAACACTCTTCAAGTGAAACCTTGACGAGTGGATGGGTAACAGAAAATACACCCCTGGGATCACTTCATTGGCTCTGCTTGACAGAGGATCAGTTAATTAATCAATGGGGCGGCGAAAGTCGACACACTCTGTCTAGGCTTATAAATGCCCTCGGGCAGATAGCCTAGTACCTACCTATGAACCTATGAACCTATAAAATGTTTGCGAAGCAGATTGCATACTTAGAGTGATACTGTTTAGGAAGGCCACAAGTAATGAGGTTGTGTCTATGACTGTTCTTTTCCATGAATATACTTGGCAAATTTTTGTATCCATCAGTTTTATAGGATTTAGACAATCTTTTCAGCTTGAAATCTTTTGATTGCTCAATTCACTTATAAGTAGTGCTTAGGACACTTTTATCTTGTGTAATTATGTAAGGAGATTTATCATAATCCCTTAGATTAAACCAATGGTGATTGTTTTTAAAATCCTGCAACACAATACAGATGGAATTTCAGTTTTTGTTGATTGGATGTCTTAGTTTAGTAGAAGGTACCAGTTCTTAAATTTGTACTCTTCTCAGCTTGATAGATTTTTTTCAAGTGTTATTCCTGGAAATTGTTTTCATTTCAGATATTGTGGATCTTCAGTTGTACATTGCAACATGGAATGTGATGATGCAAAGAGAATTGAAATTGTAAGATAATAAAAATGCTTACATTTGGGTAGTAAAGAAATGTACGATGCCCACAAACCTTACAAAAGGACAAATAATGCTCTGAAATGTTTTAAGAACTTAAAAAAAAAAACATGTTATTAAATGTAAGCATTAATGATAGAAACTAATAGAAGAGATATGGAAATTCTCACTTTATACAATGACTGGCCATTAGCATTGGCCAGCCCAACCGCGTGCCCATTGTAAATCCGAGAATATACCAACGGGAAAAAGTCCGGTCGCCCAGACTTTTTCCCGTTAGTATATCGTGTAATTTTTTTTTTTTTCACTTTTTTTTTTAATACAAAACAAAAATGGAAGACATTTTATGTTCGGGAGATGGCAAAAACTGAAATAAAAGGATAATCAGGTACATTCTACAAAACTTAAAAAACTTACCTGATTATCCTTTTATTTTGTCTGTCCCAACTCTCCTTAACATAAAAAGTATCCCAGGTTCGTCTTCCTTTTTTTTTTTTTTTTTATTGATTACAACAAAGAAGAAGCAATGGAGATCTTCCTTTCTCCGTTGCTACCTCTTCAAAGCCCTGGTGTACTGTGTAAGCGTTGGAGCACAAGTCTCATACGCATGCGCAGTATATCAAAGCAAGGCGGCAATGTACCTCCAGCCACGGAAGAATAGTAATGCGCCGTTATACAAAGACATTATTTAAGAAAAGTACGTTTTTTTTCCTTAAATAATGTCATTGTATAATAGCAATAACCGACTCCGTGGTTGTAGTATATTGAAATTTACCCACGGTTAGCTTTATTTAATCACTCAGGCTTCACCCTCGTGATTAAATCACACTAACCATGGGTAAATCTTCAATATACTACACAGATGCCGTCGGTTATTGCTATATTAAGCCAGATGTCATCATTGAAAGCAGTGAAATATTAGCTTCTTACCAATAAGAACTGCCTAGATGAATGTGAGAGAAACAGAAACTAAGAGGTACCATTTTCTGTTTAAAGTTACTGCACCTACTTTATTTGTATCACTGATGATAATGTTCCTGTTCAAACCCATCTCACTTATCATTATTTTTCTTAACTGGGTAGAAGCTCCTGATGGGTCCAGACATAAATTGGTACCCAGGAGTACTGTGCAGAGTAATTTAGTTTATTTTAAAAAATATATGCGTAGATCATATTGGTGACAGAGAACAGCTAACATTTCACTTACATACTGTTGCTTTCTGCAGTTCATATAGCCACTTTCCTTGACCTTTTTAACATTGAATTTATTACTCCTTAAAACCACATACAGATCTCCTAGCTTTGTTATAATAGGCATAAACCATACCTCCCAGATTTTTGCCTCATATTTTTGGTGTATTCCTCCTAAAATCTGCACCTTTCTGGCAAATAGCTGAGGACTGAAGTCATTAAATAATGAAAAACATTTGAGTTTAAGACTCCACATCCTTCAGAAAATTCATGCTAATGCAAAACCTATTATTCTATCAATTTTGTTTGTAAGAGCAATATTTAAAATCTGTCCTTATTTGTCCCCCCATCATTTTAGGCTTTGTCCAGATTTTTTGCTCTAAGAGGTTGAGAGGTATGGCATAAACATAATGTGACTTTCTCTTTGTTTAGTCTTTAAGTGGCTGCACAGAAAATAATGAGTATCATGTTCAACTGCTACTAACTGCTCCCAATATGTTGTTGCTGAAATAGCATAAGTTGCAACTTAAAAGAGACAATGATAATTTTACCTTAAAATTAAAATATGTTTATCATAATAGAATGATCCTGGTCTCTGATCCCAACAAATAGTCCAACTCTAGTACCCTCTCTAATATCTTAAGTGACCATTTTCCCACCTATACATACAGGACCACCCTTCAATTAGCCAAAACCCACACCTACAAATCATCCAGAAATCTCACAGACTTTAAACAGCAACCATTTAATACCATTTTAAAAACTAACAACTGGTCCCTGCTAAAAATGCTACCACTTGATAATGCAGTCAAGCACTTCAGTAAAATATTTCTGGATACCCTCAAGAGCCTAGCCCCTCTACGCACAAAAAGAACAAAAACAAACTATGCATCATGCCTAAGTAAAAGCTCAAAACAAGTACTACAACCAGAGACCAACCCTGGAAACAATGGTATAAAGATAAAAGTGACACACATTTACTAAAATATAAGCAACCGTGTAATAGGTTCACAAGTTCACAGGATGATACTAGGCTATTGGCCTGGAGGCCCTCATAAGACTAGCCAAGAATTTGTCCCATGTTCCCTCAAAGTCAGCACCTGTTTCCCCTGTCCAGCAGGGACACAGTTGGGATCCCAGGGGTATATTTTCCGTTTCCCATCCAGTCGTTCAGGTTCTTCTTAAAGAGAGCTAGAGAGGTACTCTGGTTGACATGGAGAGGGAGTCTATTCCACAGATGGGGGAGTCTTCTGGACACAAATCTATCCAAGCAACAAGTTCTATTAATGTCACAGACCATGTTAAGACCTTGCACGTGGGTTGCCTGAGTGGAATTTGTCTTACGGATATGCAGCAACTCCATCAAGGCTGGGTCTGAAATGGCTTTGTATGCCAGACACAGGTCACCTCTAAGCAGTCTGTACAAGACTGAGTAGAGGGACAAGGCTTTTAGCCTATCTATATAGAATAGGTGTTTGAGACCCTGGATTTTCCTGGTCAGGAACCTCTGTGGTCTCTCCAACTGCTGCATGTGCTTGGCAAGGTACATGCCAAAAGGGGCAGTGTACCCGATAATGGGTCTGATAAGGGAGGAGTATAAGAATGTTATGATCTCCTTGTTCTTGGATGAAATACCCTTATTTATGAGGTGGGCGATGTAGAAAGCCTTCCGTACAATGGAAGCAATGGGGCAAAAAGGCTATTAATCACAGATAAGGAAAAACTACTTCTCCCAACAAATAACCAACCACAAAAATAACCCAACAAGTTTCTGGAAAAACATCTCAAGGTTCCTTACCCCAAGTTCAAAACAAAACCAATCACCTTCCACAGACAAAACACTCTCACAAGTAGCAGAAATGTTCAACATCCACTTTATTGATAGCATTTTCAAATTAGTAACAGACTCTACTACTAAAACAAACTCTAACTCCAATGAAAATTACACTCCGCCCAACTCTCTAATATTTCACAAAAACACCAACACCCCCTCCCACCCTCACCATATAACTCCTATATCTAATACTCCAGCTCATCCTTTTTCATTACAACCTATACCTACTACATTAAAATACAAGCTTCTCCCAAACTAAAACCTTTTTCCCTTTCATCCAACAATCTTCCTTCAGATTATTTAAAACGTGCTGCAGATGCAATTGCTTATCCTATAAGTACCCTAATCACTCAATCCATTAAAGAGTTCCAAGTCCCTAACCTCAGGAAGAAATCCAGCATTACCCCACTACACAAAGGTGGATAATCAAATGATTTAACAAACTACCAACCCATCTCTATCCTCTCCCCTCTACCCAAACTCCTGGAAAAATACACATACATACAACTACTAAACCACCTCGTCCATAAAAACCTTCTTTCACCTACTCAACATGGCTTTCAACCAGCACACAGCACAACCACTGCCCTTATCGCCTTTGTAGATACTGTCAACAAAACCACAGACTCTGGCCAAATAACCTCTGTAATTGTACTAGATCTGCCAAAGGGCTTTGACACAGTATCACACAACAAACTTCTACAACAACTTTCTGTTATGGGTTGTTTACAATCTTCCCAAGAGTGGTCTGCTAATTATCTAACTAATAGACAACAATGTGTAAAATGGCCAAACAGTTTTGTTTGGATTACCTTGTTAATAATACTGGAGTGCCATAAGAGTCCATCCTTGGACAATTGCTCTTCAATATTTAATAACCTACACAAAGCCACCCTTCAAAGCTCCATTATTCAATATGTTGATGACTGTACCATTATCTCCTTCGCAAATAACATCCAACACCTGCTAAAAATAACACAAAATGCCTTTTAGTCAATTGAATCTTGGCTTAATTCAACACAACTACTCCTAAACCCTAATAAGACAAAGCTTCTACTTTTCACACCAGAATCACTCACATTTGATTTTAAAATTTACTCACAGGATAACAGAGATTGAAACTGTAACAAGCACAAAGTTACTAGGCATCACAATAAACAATAAACATACATTCGAGCAACACATAAAAAATGCCATTAAAAAAAATATTTAAAGCTAGGAACACTTTAAAGACAAACAAATTTCATAGATAGTCCCACCAAAAAAACACTTGCTAATACTTAGCTGCTTCCCTCTCTCCTATAAGGTGCCACCATTTTCACCAACCTACAGATACCATTAAAGAATAAGCTTCAGTCCTGCTACTACAGAATCTCCAAGTTTGCCACTGGTACATTATATCAAACACACAACTGTCATCACTTGAATTCCCTCGTCATCTTGACTTCATACAACTATCTACAGCACATACAATCATATGCAAATCTGAAAGCTGCCCTGCCTTAAAGACTGTTTTACATCCCTACTTCCCAAAAAGAACTCTCCACTCTGAAAACAAACAACTCTTAACTGTGCACAGGCCCAAGAAAAGAGCTGTCCTATGTCTTTATTCTTACTCTATTGCTAAACTATGCAACACCTTACCCATAACCATCAGTGCCATGGACTGCCTCAAGAATTTAAAGCTCTCACTAAAAAACTATCTTCTTAACTCCCACATCTGCCCCTGAGCTATGCCAAATTGATAAATTCACTTTTTATGCTTTAATCTTTCCCTCTTCGACTTATCCCTCACTTCAACATAGTCTCATCTTCCTACCACCTTTTTTCCTCTATCTCACCCACCCTTCCCTCATTTTCCCCTCTATCATATTCACTCTCCACAACTTCTTACCACCCAACTTCTCTATCCCTTCTACTTTCTTCTAGCCCACTTCTTTGCTTTACCTCCCTACTATACCTACCTTACTATATCACCACTTCTTCGCATCACCCCCATATCTCTTATTATAAAATTTATGAATGTTGATTTTTGCATCTCTGTAAATTTCCCCAATACTTTCTCAAGTTTATGTACTCTTAAAGAAATCTTGCTTACTAACTAGTCTTATTTTTACGTATGATTTATTAATGTTTATTTTTACTTGTGTTTGTCAATCAAGGATCTATGTGGTGTAAAACTTTTGCAGTATTTGGAGTTTTTCTCCCTAGGCCTCCGCTGAAAATGAGCTTCTATCTCAGTCGGACTTTCCCGGTAAACAAATTCAAATAAATACATATTTATTTTAACCTTGCAGCATTAATTTCCCCACATCAACTAGCTATTATTATTTACTAATTTGTTATATCCCAGAATAACCTGATGAGGTCAATATGCTGACATAAATTCATTTTATAGTCAATGTTTTTGTTTTCGTGATGTATTTTTATGGAGACACAAAGTACACCAGCATCATCAGCATGAATGGTGTGACTGCAATGATTTCCCAATCACTTGACTGTTAGTGGCAAAATCATTGCTTTGCATTTTTCTATTACTTTATTTTCTTTTATTTTTGTTAGTGGCCATTTTTACATATAATTTGAAAGTACCGTTGAATGCAAACCTTAAAAGAATATCATCATGTTTTAGACATTGACGTATAGTACTAAGCCATTTTCTATCTGAGGCATGAAGTTTTGTTTTTGTTTTGTGACTTATAGCTTATATTCAAAATGAGTTGTCAGTCTTTGTATAGTGATTTATTCCTTAGCATATCTTCATTAACACTGTAATTAGAATTAGTGAGCAATGCAGACATAATTATGACATATATTAGGTGTAGCTCTCTCTTCCCATTTTCAATGACTTTGCAAAACCAATGTTTATATAATGCAATGGATATGGAAATGAATACCAGAATTAAGCAGCACTGTATTTGATTTAAATTCAAATTGATCTGCAGAAAAACTATAAAATCATGCACATGCAGGAATCCAAGAGACAGATAATTAAATTATGTTTTGATTTGTGTGCATCATTCTTTGGACTGCATTCAAAGGAGTAAAAAGTAATTGTGATGAAAAACACCCTGACATTTAAGTATTGTCTTTTTTTGTGTAAATGTGAATGTTGTGTTGAAACAATTGCTTCTTTTAGGCTCAGAACTGTAGGTCCAGCCCATGTTTTCAGGTGAGATTTGAAGCTGGTCATCTATGATTGATAACATACATTTTTAAAGGACTAAGATTGGTATACATAATCAGTACTTTGCATAGTGCAAAACAGTGGAGAAAATTGCAACATGCAGGAAGATGATGAATTCCTGCATTTAAGATAAAGATACCACAGTATGCAGCTGAGTGTATAATAAGATGAAATGAGGTTCCAAGCAAAATATGGACAGCAAATGTGCAAATGATGTAATCATAGATAGTGTAGTTTTCCAGAAATATATAAAATAAGCATAGTGTACTGTGATGGCATTCACCTATTCTGAATACCAGCAGGTGATGGTGAAGAGGAGGTTAAATTGTTTGTGCTAGAAGCAGCTGTAGCACAGCAAGATGTATCAGATGCTTTTCATGGAGCTAGGAACCAGTACTCGGCATGCCATGGTTCTCTGCAGATGGGACAATCAGGACCTTGGTCACTACCCCTTGACTAACCAGAAGATTGTGGGCTGCATCCGTGTGGCTAGTAATACTAGATAAGAACTTGCTGAAGTGTGTTGCCCACATGCAGAATCAAGGGAAATGCATACACATCCCATCCCAATGGGCACTAAGGTATGTATAGCTTTAATCTTCTCAGCAAGAGAGACTTTTCAGTGACTTACAAGAGACATGCTATGGTGTTCAAGGGCATCAGCATTATTTCTCTACAGCAGTTCCTCGGCAATATGCTATAGCATTTTGAGGAGCATTTTTGTTTTCTGAGGGCTATAAAGAAGAGAAACACTGCTATGGAGGTATTTTCTATGCTGCCCATTTCCCAAGGTCCTGGCAGCCATTACTTGCACACAGTCCATGCCATCAAGGTAACAGAAAGGTCCTCCACTCCTTCAACTGACAAGTGGTTTGCTGTGCTAAGGATGCCATCTATAAGGTTTCCATACTCCTATTCCAGAAGTTCATCATTCTCACTTCTGACACACATCAAATCTGCACCAATATTTCATGACAGCTGACTTTCAACAGTGTCATCGAATGGGTAGGTACTAAGACCAGTATTTATAGTTGCTATGCAATCAGGTAGTTGGCCTGGTATCAATAATGTGTGCGTTACAGGGGATTTTTAACATACCTATCTGCAACCCCCAGCCCATAGCAGAAATGCATTTAATATTGCACATACAGAGACATGGAATGCAGTAGAATGTGTTTTGGCCAACTTAAATTACAATTCCACTGCCTTGATCCATTCAGTGGAGTACTGCAGTGTTCACCTGTGACCTGCAGCCACATAATTGTAGTGTTCACCTCATTGCATAGCATGACTGTGCAAAAACTGTTTCAGCACCAGGGAGCTATCCCAGCAGGGCCCACCATACTTATTGCAACTGCAGTGAAGAGCAGGGCAGCCAGTCAGAGGAGGAAAAGGCAGCCCTGTGAAACAATATATCACATAAATGACAAAGAGACAGCAGATGGTCCAAAACTAATGTCCATTATGCAGACAAAACAGACTAAAATAATACATATATCATCAGACGGAGGCTATGTCATTTGGTGTGTGGTCTGACCACACTGTACCTCAGACATTACCTTAGCCACAGAAGTTAGAAAGTGTTAAAGCACAGCCATCATCATCATCGCCATCATTTGCATTTGTTGGAGGACACAGTGATATATGTCAGCAATTCCATCATGTGGGTAATGGTCATGTAAGGTGAATGTGGTAGCCATGCAGCTTGGTAGCAGTTTGTGAGGCATCAGGAATCATATCCTCCAATGGAAGGGTGGCACTGCCATGTCACAGACTCTGACAGTCAATACAATGATGACCTGCAGTCTAAGTGCTTAAAGGGCCCATGGTAGGAATGGGATAGTGCTATGAGAGCATTTGTATGCACCCAGCAAATCCATCTGTTCCCTGTCTCTGCATGCAGTCTTTGTTACTGTTCTTGCACTGGATGTCATCCCACAAGCCAGGCAGGTGCTGCATTTTAGCAGCTCACTCATTGTTTCCATAATGATGTGGATAGTAGCTGTCTGGGCCTAGGTCACTAACCTGCACACTTACTGATTAATGAGCTGTCTGTGCCTGGTTGCACTCCTGTCAAGGACAAACCTTAAGTTATGGTGGCACCACAAATCAGCACTCCTCTCTTCTTTGGATATACGTGCATGCAATATAGCTTACATAAGCCATCTGAGAAGGGTCCAGAGTTCAAGACATTCACTAAATACCTAGTGAGGCAATGAGCTTCAGCCTGTCCATATTTAGGTTCATTGTGTGTAGGTATATATGTGAGGCATCTAGTGATAGTGTTGGTTATGATGCCACTGCGTCACCAGACTTTGCTATAAGCACAATGCCATGATCATCAGCCACATGTGATTTACTGGCATCAAGCATATGCCTTTCCTATGTCCAGACTCTTCTACCAGTAGAACCTGTGAATGCATAAAAATACAGCTCATCAAGCTCCTGCCTGGTGCTCTGCAGAGTTCTACAGCAGCAGAGAGACAAAAGAGAGACTTTGGAGTGATTAAGTATCATTTGTCTGCATTTTCTTGCTGCCTTTAGCTAATTCCGGCTAAAACACTGATTTTTCTAGGGTTTCTGTGATATAAAAAGCTTGTTTCAGCTACATATTGTACTTATTTTACTGCCTGCACGTTAACAAAGTTGTTTTTGTGTTTAAATTACCTGTTTAACTGTTATAGGCTACACACTCAAGAGTGATAGCCATTTATGTGCATTTAAGGTGTCTTTTTGATTGTATCTGATTTATTTTCTGAAAAAAACAAAAACAATATATACTTATTTTCCCACCTTTCTAAGCTAGTATAGTCCAGTTTTTAGGTTAGTGCTGAATTCAGGGCTGTGTTACAGGTTTCTGTGTTTGCCCATACCTTACTTGGATAGAAGTAAGTTTCTCTGTTCACTGTGAGAGAGGGAGCTTTGAGCAGCCTATCTGATCCCTGAGGAGTGGTTTCAGCCCAGAAATTAGTAGTTTATTGGCTATTTTTGGCTAATTTCTATCTCTTTCATTTCCCTGCTATAAAACTCGCATTTGCAAGGTTTTTGTGCTAGTATACAGCTCAGCAAGCTCCTGTCTGGTGCCCTGCAGAGTTCTGCAGCAGCAGAGAGACAAAAGAGAGACTTTGGAGTGATTAAGTATAATTTTTCTGCATTTTCTTGCTGCCTTTAGCTAATTCCACCTAAAACGCTCATTTTCTAGAGTTTCTGTGATTTAAAAAGCTAGTTTCAGCTACATATTGTACTTATGTTACTGCCTGCACTTTAACAGAGTCATTTTTGTGTTTAAATTACCTGTTTAACTGTTGCAGGCTACACACTCAAGTGTGATAGCCATTTATGTGCATTTAAAGTGTTTTTTGACTGTATCTGCTTTATTTTCTGAAAACAACAACAAAAAAATATACTTGTTTTTCTGCCTTTCTAAGCTAGTATAGTCCATTTTTCAGGTTAGTGCTGAATTCAGGGCTGTGTTACAAGTTTCTGTGTTTGCCCATACCTTACTTGGATAGAAAGAAGTTTCTCTGTTCACTGTGAGAGAGGGAGCTTTGAGCAGCCTGTCTGATCCTGGAGGAGTGGTTTCAGCCCAGGAATTAGTAGTTTATTGGCCATTTTGGGCTAATTTCTATCTCTTTCATTTCCCTGCCAAAAAACCTGCATTTGCGTTGTTTTGCGCACCGGGCAGCACCGGTTAACTAGGGTATAACTATTCTCGGCTCCACAAAGTGTACTCTTCAATTTTTCCCTTGGAACTAGGCAAACTTTCAACTTAAGCACTCAAACCATTCACTTCTCATCCTGGCACTTGCTCAAAACTCATAGCAAGCACTAATAAACCTTAGCACTAGACCCATCCCTATACTGTAGAGAAGGACAAGGCTCTCTATTCGACCTTACCAGCCAATCAGTAAAACAGTTCACTGTACCTCTCCAGACATGTACAAAGGGTAGTTTCAGGTGTACTCTCCAGTCCAACTGGTGAATCTGGGCATTTTGAGGCAATGTTACAATTGCCTCATGTACACAGACAACCCTCTCCTCCTTCCACCAAACACTAATACATGCGAGAGATGCAATTATACAGCCAAACTGGAGGCTATGCTCTCTCAACCCAAGACTGGGCCAGGCAGTCAAGAGGAGAAGGTAATTACTTGCATCACACCACCAGTCTCACATAGACCTATGAAACCAGCACCGGCAAAAAACACACATAAATACACAAAAACATACTCGGAGGCTCTAAATAAAAATCTGCAAAAGCAACGGAGACCTCCAAAGCAGACATCCAAGCAACCTCCACCCCCAACACAAACCATGAAACACATACTTCACAAAACCAGTGTGCCACACAATCACAGCCCTTAAGGCAAAATAACATACCCAACACACTAGTAATAGGTGACTATATAGTCAGGCACACTGACGCCCCACTCACTAGGCTATACAAGGAGAAGGTTACTGTTAGCTGCCTGTCGGGTGCCAGGATCCACCACATAATACAAGCACTCAGGTAACTCCAGAACAAGTATAAATATGAGTCTGTCATTGTCCATGTTGGTGTGAATGACCTGAGCCGTACCTCCCTGGACTACATGAAAAGAGACATGGAGGAGCTCTCTGATCACCTAGCCCAGGCCAGTATGATCCTGACCCTGAGTAGCATCCTGCCCTCACCAAGAATGATACCACGGTATAGAGAAAAAATAATCAATTTCAACAATTGGCTAAGCTTCTGGTGTCATTCAAAAGGGATCCAGTGTCTGTCAGCCTGGGATGACATGCTCGACAAGCCACGCTGCTTTGCTAGAGACAGCTTGCACCTGTCACCCTTAGGCATTCGAATACTGGCCATGGGTCTTGCCACCCCCATAGTGCCTTTTTTAGGCAAGGCTCAAAAGACAAACCCACTGCTGTAAATAGCACAAGTAACAAAAAACTGAGGGTAATGCTACTCAGTGCCAGAAGTCTAAACCTCAAAATGCACACACTCAAAGCACTCCTCAGTATGGAGAAAATCGATATATGTGCAGTAACAGAAACCTGGTTTAAGGCTTCAGAGAGCACCCCAGCACTACCAGGCTACAACTCATACCATACATTTCGGCCACAAAACCCGGACCAAAATACAAAAGGTGTGGGAGTATCCATATTCATCAAGGATACCCACACCTCCAGGTTAGTTGCACAGCACGATGCTTCAGAGATCATCCACGTGCAACTAACAATGGGCAAAACTGCTATTCAAATTATAGCTTGCTACAGATCACCCACCATGTCCCAGGACCCCCACTCCACATTCCTGGAACAACTGGAAAACATAAAGGTCCTACCAAACACCCTGTTATTGGGTGATTTCAATTACCCAAACATTAACTGGGAGAACTATTCAAGTACAAACTCCCTTGCCCAACATTTCCTACAATTTATAAACTCAAATGCCCTGGATCAACTGGTCAACACCCCCACAAGGGGTGACAACATATTGGATCTGGTCATCACAACATGGGCGATCGGTGTTCCACACCGGAGGTTAACCCCTCACTGGTTAGATCTGACCATAAACTAATCACTCTGGATATCCACATTCTGTCACCACCCCCGGTCAAAGAAGCCACAGTGAAAAACTTTTCAAAAGCAAACTTCACATTACTTAAGACCGAGGTGGGAAGTTTCAAAGCTCCCAATGCTAAAGGATAACGCTGTCCAAGCTGCAAAATCCTTTACTAATGTACTATACAGGCACCTACAAGAATGTATGGATCGTGCTATCCCAAACAAAACCAAGACTCACTCCTCCAAGAAAAGGAAACCAGTCTGGTGGCCCCTGCCATAAACAAGCTATACAATAGAAGGAGGAAACTAGCACAGAAAAGAGTAAAATCCCAAGAAGGGAAGTCATCCCTGATCAGTATCAGCAAGAAACTATGTTCCTTCATAAAATCATCCAAGGCTAGCTTCGAAAGAAAAATTGCCAAGGACTCCAAAGATAACCACAAGGCATTCTTTAGCTATGTCAAGAATCTAAGTGGGAATTCTCATATCTGCTTGGAGTTAGTGCAGAATGGCACAAAATACACTGAACCGACTGATATAGCCAACATCCTGGCAGACAGGTTCAGTGCAAACTTCACCTCTCTCTCACCCCCAAAAGGGCTGTAACTATACCAGAAGAATGTAGTGCCTCTGAAATCACAGACACTCAGGTTAAAACAGCCCTCTCCAAAGCCAAAAACACAGCATCAGTAGGACTGGATGGTATCCCAGGCTGCATCCTACATGAGCTCAATGATGAACTAACCCCTCACCTAAATACAATGTTTAAACTCAGCCTTTCCACAGGCTATGTGCCCACAGAGTCATGAACAGCAATGGTTATTCCGCTCCACAAAGGTGGAGCCACAACAGGCCCAGGGAACTATCGCTCTATAAGCCTGACTGGCTTGGTCTGCAATGCTGTGGAGCGCATCATCATGGATCTCATTAACAGAGACATTGGAAACCTCCAAACACTGGACCCTACCCAGTTCAGCTTTGTTAAGGGCAGATCATGCCTCCTAAACCTGGTGGACTTCTTTGAGACAGTTATCAAGGCTATAGATGAGGGAAAGGTGGTCCACACAGCCTACCTAGACCTCAAAAAGGCCTTTGATACCATTCTCCACTCAGGTATTATAGACAAGCTCACAAGCCTGAACATAAACCCCTACATCATGAAATGGGTTGCCAACTGGCTCATGGACAGAACCCACATGGTAAGAGTTGTGGGAGTTAGGTCTGACTCTAAACCGGTTACAAGTGGCGTTCCCCAGGGGTCAGTCCTAGGACCCCTCCTGTTCATCATATACTTCCCAGAGGTACAGGCAAGCACAAGGAGGACTATGGCTGACCAAGTTCGCAGACGACTGCAAACTAAGGTCTATAATTGACTCACTGGCTGACACAGACATCCTCCAAAAGGGTCTCACTGAGACAGATACCTGGTGTCAAAATCATGGCCTCAAACTAAATGCCAAAAAGTGCATAGTCATCCCCTTTGGAGAAAACAAAGTACCCACAAACTACCACATAGTTGGTAGCCCCCTAAATACGGAAGACGTAATAAGGGATCTGGGGACCCAAGGAGATAGTAACC
This sequence comes from Protopterus annectens, assembly GCF_019279795.1. Lineage (NCBI taxonomy): Eukaryota > Metazoa > Chordata > Ceratodontiformes > Protopteridae > Protopterus > Protopterus annectens. Next base: position 6,306,685 of record NC_056742.1, read on the forward strand.
TCTCCTTTGATAATCACATTGCCAAAGTGGTTAGAAAATCCTTCTATGTGGCCCACCTAATCACAAAAGGGTTTGCATCCAGATCGAAAGAGGTCATTGGGCCCCTCTACGCATCACTCATCAGACCCATCATAGAGTACAATGCCCCATTTGGGATGTACCTTACAAGACACCTGCAACAACTGGAAAGACCACAGAAGTACCTCACCAAGAGAATCACTGGCCTCAAGCAGATGCCGTATGCAGCTCGACTGAAAAAAAATACAGCTGTACTCGGTTGCATACCGCCTACTCAGAAGTGATCTCTGCCTGACATACAAGGCCATGTCCAACCCAGAATTGATGGACATGCTCCACCTAAAGAAAACCATATCCCCTCGAGCCACACGCTGCAGGGATCTAAACCTCACCACAATAATAAATTGGATGTGCTGGAGGGATAGATTCCTGTCCCAGAGACTTCCCATGCTCTGGAACAAGATTCCAGTCTACATTAGGCAGAGCTCCTCGCTAACCCTCTTCAAGAGAAACCTTGATGAGTGGATGGGAAACAGAAAGTTTTCCCCAGGGATCACTTCAATGACTCTGCTGGACAGAGGCACAGGGAACTAATCTAAGGGGGCGGCGAAAGCCAACACATTCTGGCTAGGCTTATAAATGCCTTTGTGCAGATAGCTTAGTACCTACCTATGAACCTATGAACCTATACCCATGACAACAATAAAATAAATGTTTACTCTACACATAGCTACACACTTTGGCAGGCATTGAGATAGATGACAGAATCTATGAATACCACATGGATATCTACATACATTGTTCTGGAGGTTGTTGCAGTAGCAGACAGAAAGTACCTAAAGGACAGGTATGACATAGTTTTTCAATGAAAGTCCTGCCTCAAATGCGGTATACTGTACAATATGGCTATGTAACAGCTAATAATAACTTGTGCAACTCATTCTGACACTTGTCTAATAACTACCAGTCCACCTCCCTCATGTAGGGAACCACCAATATGAAGATCCTCTCTGTATCCCCAGAGATGGACACAACAAACTTCTCCTCCTCTTTGAGTCACTTGTATTGGTAGGCCACCTCCTGTGATGGACAAGTCTTTGGCAGTCTCTCTTACCTTATTCTTGTTGTGCCGCAGCATATTGGATGCCCTGTATTGAACCTGATGTAGCGTCCTATTGTAGGTACATACAGCAGTGATGGTGTGTTCCACTCCCTGCCACTTTTGCTCTAGAAGAGGCTTGCCTGCATTAGCTTTGGCCTGGGTGTATAGACCATGTCTGTGTTTGGCCTATAGTAATACTGTCTCTTGAATAGTAACGTTTTCCAGTCAGTGCCTCACTCATGTGCCTATGACAGCAAAACTTGTACAAATTTAGTATGCACATGGTGGCAAGTGTGTGCGTATGTATGTGTTTGTATGTGTGTGTGTGTGTGTGTGTGTGTGTGTGTGTGTGTGTGTGTGTGTGTGTGTGTGCTCACATGCGCTCATGTGCATAGCTAAATATGGATATCCCATGTGACACTATGCTGCCCTCTTAATTGTATATGGTTGCCACATACCTTTGCCCTAACATATTGTGACACTTTGCTGCCCAAGTGCACCTGACTTCTTGTCCATGTCTTCCTCAGGCAATGGTAACAGCAGGGTTTCTGCATGGTATCTAAAGAAGAGCAAGATATTCTTGCTCTTGTACCACAGTAGCTTCCATAAGCACTCATTGGACCAATATGATAGCCCTTTTCATTACAAGGCTAATGACATGGCATGAACCTGTCAGAATGGTGAATGAGGGCACTGACTTCACCACTTCTGGTGAGCAATGAGGTGCCATTATAATGGTGTCAGACATGTCACTCAGACTACTTTTCGAGTAGGAAGCAGATGTTAGCGACAGCCAAACATTTTAAATGTGAGCATATTTGTTTTTCTCCTTTTTTCCTTTCATTTCCACAACTATACTTTTTCTTATAGTGGCTGTTGAGCAGAGAGATATCTTAGAAAGATGTCACATGTGACTGCAGCACCTCTTTTGGCAGTGTGATGAATGCCATGGGCACTACTACCCCATGCAGCTTCAATAGCATGTGTAACATGTGTGTGCCTTAATGTGTATTCTTTTTCTTTTTTCCTTAATTTGCAGGTCCATTTAAGGTAGTCACAGACAATCAGCAGTGGCCACATCTGCATATAGTAGTAAACTTCTCTGAATTTGGTTCACCTGTGGTCACTAGGCCTGTCTTTCAGCATGGAAAATAGTGATCACCATTGCTGAAGGTGAACTGGAGGACACACTGAGGAAGTGGGCAGAGAATTATTTTCTGAAAGTGGCCCAGATGGGGCCTCCTGTGGTCTTCCAGCATCAGTTGAATAGTCCGATGACATTTAATGTGCACTGACAGCCGGATGCCTTTCAGTGAAGCACTTCCTGTCATGGCTGGTTGAACTATGCATGACTGTCATCATCCAACTACAGAAATCTCCACTGTCCGTGATTCAGAAGCTTATCCCTGATTTTCTTTCATATTTTGCTCTGTCCCTCACTAAATACCTCACTAAAAGAATCACAGGCCTAAAGCAGATGCCCTATGCTGACCGCCTTAAAAAACTCCAGCTATACTCTGTCGCATATCGTCTACTCAGAGGCGATCTCTGCTTAACATACAAGGCCATGTCAAACCGAGAGCTGTTGGACATGCTACACTTAAAGAAATCCCAATCCCTCAGAGCTACACGCTCCAGGGATCTAAACCTTGTCATCACAATAAACAAAACATGCTGGAGGGATAGGTTCCTGACCCAGAGACTCCCCAGACTCTGGAATAGATTGCCCAGACATGTCAAGCAGAGTGCCTCTTTGGACCTCTTCAAGAGGAACCTTGACGATTGGATGGGAGAAAGGAAATTCACCCCAGGGATCACGTCAGTCGCCCTGCTAGACAGGGGTCCAGGAAAGTAAATAATGTGGGAAGAAATAGCCAGGGAATTGTTATGGCTAGGCTTATATAGGCCCTAGGGCTGATAGCCTAGTACCAACCTATGAACCTATGAACCTCATAAAATGTTTGATTTCCTGGTAAATCACTAAGAATTACAGTCAGTCAGTAAAACTAAATGTTAGACTTTCACATATTACCCTTCTAAGTTAATCAGGGAAACATCTTAATGTTCTCTCTGATTTTGGCCTTTGCTCCCTCATTATTTCTGGTTTTCTCCCTGATTCTTGAGGAATGAAGTTAAGAAATATGATACAGCCAGCACGTATGTTTATAGGTATTTACTAAGCTATTGATCTGTGAGAATCTTAATAAGTCTAGCCTTATATTCCCTTGGTAGTTTCCAGCCTTTATATTTATATATGAATAACTCAGAAATGGGCCAAACAAGGACATGTTAGCACATTTACTTGTTTCTCCTATTCACGAGGGACAGGGTGCTAAATCAGGGTTGAATTTGTGGTTACCCATCCATCCAAATTACAGCTGAATAGAGCAAGAGAAGTATTTTGCTTTATGGGGAATGGAAGACAGTTCCATAGAAGTGGTATTCTCTATGATACCTACCTGTCCCATCAGCATGTTCTACTGATTTTGTGAAATAAATTAAGATCTTGAGTGGGTGTTTGCAATACGACTGGACTTATGAATTTGTAATAGGTCTGACAAAATAGTATCTGTTGAAATACTCAGTAGCCAGCATGATACTGAGAAGTCTACACAGTTTTTATGCTTTAGGCTCTTTTTTTGCTGGTGAGAAAGCATTGTGATTGTCCCAGTTGCGATGAGTGTTTTGACACATGCCTACCGAAAGGAGCATTATAATCAGTGACTGGCCTGATGAGTGCAGAGTACAGTGGAATGATTACATCCCTGGATCTGGACACAATGCCTTTAGATATATGTGGTGTGAGGAAAAATTACTTCCTTAAAACAGTGATACGTGATGATGAAAGGACTGTTTACATTCAGAAACCCTTAACATTAACTTTGACCTCCTCAGCAATATGACCAACTTTTGTCTGTCTGTGTCCATGTCCAGTAGTCCTCACCTTTTGTGTCTGAATGTCTGAATTTTATGCTTGTGTACTCCTGCAACCCATTCTGTCCCTGTAATAAGCATTTCATGCTACCCTTTCCAGCTACCATTCCTGTTTTATATGAAACTTTGAACCTTTTCAACCAACAAAAAAAATGTCTTTCTGTACATCCTGCCAGTCATTCCTCATGGTTACCATTGTGTGTTTTCCTCTGCTTGCTTTACCTTCTTTTCTAACTTTACCATCTCTCCCGGTCTTCCCCATTTATATAATGAACTAGGATGTCATTCTGCTGTGGTAACCATCCATGGCCTGTCTGCTACTCATCTGTGGCAGTGATGAAGTGCTATTTAGCACATATGAACTCACATGCTTGAGTATGCTTACATATCTTTCCTGTAATGTCTCCACTCTTGTGATTCTGCTTAATGCCATTTGCCCCTATAACAGTGATCTATTAATTTACTATTCCCCCCTTTCCACTGACTATTAATGGTATGCAAGCCCTCATCCATATCAAAGCAGCTATGAGCTATATTGCTGTATGAGACATTTTATATTTAGAGTCAAGCAGCTGTAATACACTTTGTGAATTCCAGCCTCATTTTACAGTCTCTTAATAAACTTAAAACGTTTTAATGACCATGTCACTAGTATCAGTAACACACATGTTTTATGGTACTAAAGCCTGAGACATTCCTACCTTTTGTTTGTTGTAACAAACTACAAGACGTATCAGAATATGATTCAAATATGACAAAGAAAGACTCTGACTTTTCAAAAAGGTGAGTTAATTTGTAGAGAAAATCAGAAACAGTAAAAAGAGGGATTAAGAAATGGGTATTTACTTGTATGTAGCAATCTCACAGTTGTGGAATTTCCACTAGGTGCATTAATAGGTTTTTTTTGGACTACATGGCTATTAACTGCCTATCAACAAACCATTTTCTCATTGAGCAGGTCTGAGGAGGTCACTTAAAGATCATGATCATATCGACAAAATGAAATGGAGTGCTTGCATTCCATTCCAGCTTAGTGGTGAAGTTTGTTAGTCCTAGCAGTGGTTCAATCCCTGTTTTTCACATAAATAATTATTTTATGTAAAAAATAGGACTTGCAAGAAACATGCCATTACAACCAGTGCAGGCTATGTGAAAGTGTGTTGTGTTAATTAGACATGTCTTTCTTAATCACAACAGTCTGGCAGTTGGTGCAGAGGATTAAGGCTATGAATTGTTAACAATTTACTTCCTGTGGCTCAGGGTATGATTCCTGCAGCCTTCATTTGCCTATGTGTGATCTTTAGCAAGTCACTCAACCAGACAGTGCTTTGGGACAATTAGCAATTTGAACTAGACTCTTTATTAGTTTTCTGGATGCGTGGTTAATAACTACCTATGAACATCCACTTCCTCACTGAGCAAATCTGAGGACGTCACCTAAAAAAGATCATGTGAATATTGGCAAAACGAAATGCAGTGCTTGCATTCCATTACACCATAATGGAGAAGTTCATTGGTGGCTAGGGATGGTCCCATTCCTATTTTTCACATAAAATAATGATTTTATGTGAAAAATAGGACCTGCAAGAAATGCTCCGTCATGACTAGTAGTCATGGGTGTTTTCCAGCCGAGGGCAGAAGTTTGAAGTCCTTGCTTCCACAAACTGCATAGTGCATCTTTAGTGCAATAAAATATGTTTAAAATGTTGCAGCTGTACCCATTCATTAAGAAAGAAAAGGTAGTTCTATTTTTTGGGACTTTGCTCATTGTGATAAGGGTGGGTGCTTACTTTTTACCTATTCTTCATAGGTTCATAGGCAGGTACTAGGCTATCAGCCCTGGGGCCTATACAAGCCCAGCCAAAAAAGTACCCTGGTTTTTGCCGCCCAAGAAAATGATTTTCCTGTGCCACTGTTGAGCAGAGCCACAAAGGTGATCCCTGGGGTGAATTTCCTATTTCCCATCCAGTCATCAAGATTTCTCTTGAAGATTGCTAATGAGGAACTTTGTTTGTGCAGGTTTAATGCCAAGATCAAATATTATGCAGACAAAGTCAAGCAGTGGCCACAGAGACAATGTTAATATTTAGTGAATATAATTGTATTCTTTAAACATTAGCCTCATGCAAGTGTCCGGCATTTGATTTTGTATGTATGATGTGTCTCTTCTGTAAGGGTCCAAACACAAATGGCAGTACTAGGCAGCAGGGAAACTGAAAGCACCTATGACCCCTGACCTCACATCTACATAACGCTAAGCATGATGACATAGGTCAATGCAAGCAAGCAATTAGTCATTCTAAATAATGGGGTTTTAAGAACAAAATACTTTTAAATCACCTGCATTTGGACTGGCATTTTTTACATTAAACTTGTCATCAACAAATGTACAAAGACAGTATTGAAGCAACAGCTTGGCCATGCAAGCCCTTTCCAGTGCACATGATCTATAACCAGATCAGAGATTTTGGTTATCTATGGAAAACGAATTACTCTCGCTAGCAAAGTTCAAGATACTAACTGAAACATTAGAGTTGTGGTTGACTGGTTTGCCTACCATACACACACTGGTTTCATGCAGAAAGACACACAGTTCATAATTCTTGCAGGATGTTGAGTTTTGCCTTTCATTTATGATTTCATCATTATGGTAATTAATTAATTAATTCATGTATTTATTAATTTATTTATTTACATTTGTTGACCGGGAGTGTCCGACTGGACGTAGGTCCATTTTCAGCAGAGGCACGTGGAGAAAAGCTCCACAGTTAAAATAAACAGACAGTAGTTACATTGGATTACATAGCGATTAACAATTTAACATAGCAATTACTTACAACATATTTACAGATGAAGAACATAGTACATCAGTAGACAACTAGAATATTTATCTGTGAAGTACATAACAGACATTAACAAATGTTACAATAAGAAGTTCCTGCTGTATAATAAGTACTAGGCTTATGAGCATCTGAGCTTGCTATAATCAAGGTAGTTAGTGGAGTGGAAAGAAAGGTAGTGGTTGGATGGGGTGGGTGATATTAGAGTGGGAGTTGCAAGTTAATACATTAAATGTAATTGTTAATACATTGAATTTCACTTCAGCACCAAATTTTGGCAGACTACTCACTTCATCAAACGATTTCTGCAATGCTGAACACAGGTATGCACATAGTGCTATAAGACAACCCTGGTACCTTATGTGCAAGCAGCACATGGAAACACACACACACACACACACACACACACACACACACACACACACACACATATGTGTGTGTGTGTGTGTGTGTGTGTGTGTGTGTGTGTGTGTGTGTGTGTGTGTGTGTGTGTGTGTGTGTGTGTGTGTGTGTGTGTGTAGTTGATGTAGCCATTCTGAAGTTCTGGATGCTCCATGTTTATATGTCTTTTTAATGGCAACCATAAATACCTCCCTACCAGTGCTGGTATTTATTGTTATGTCATCTTGCTAGGGGCAATGTCTTAAGTTGTGTAGCAGAACACACCATGTACTGCTATTGATTAATCACAAGGCCTTTGTGTTGCATTTTGTAATGAAGCACAGACCAGCTAGATCTGTTCAAGTTAATGCCAACTACTCAGTAAATCTTCTAACTCTGTCCTTATTTTCTTTTGCTGACAGCTTGTTATTTATTTTACTTCCCACTTGAAATTCCAGTACAAACCATAGGCTTCAGCTTTTCAGATGTGTTTCCCAGCTCTTATGCTCCACTATGATTGTCAACACACAATTCTGTAAACAATGCAGTGGCTTTTTTAACAACAATGGAGAACTAGAGTGGCATTTTTTCAGCATGTTTTTTAAACATATACATATGAAGCACAAACAACACTTGCAAAGCTCATTTTACATCTACATCTGTGACACATTTATACTGTTTGCGATCATTCAAGCAAAAAGGAAAAAAAACAGTTGAGCAGATTTTTAAAAGTGTTTTTATTCAACAAGAAGGAAAAAGTTTAATGAGAGTGCTAAACTACAAGAGAACATAAATCAAAACATATTAGGGGATGAAAACTAAGAAATAACTGCTTTTCAGGAATGTAACAAAAATTCTACAGCTTTACAAACAGTATATCATAACAATTTACAAAACCGCTGCCTGCAGCTTCTTCCAGGATAACATTTCCTTTATGACAAAAAGTTATGCATAAGGCATTTGAAGTTTTGCTTTTTGTGGTAAACTACATTTCTTGTGTCATTAAATAAGAGACATAAAGTGCAGCTCTTTTGTCATTATTTGGTGAAGGGACATTGGCAGCATCAGACAGATACGCAGTGGACAGAGTCTGTGGTGACAGGATCCCAGGGGTTTGAACCACAATGCTGTTGTGAATTTGTGTAACAGCTGCTGTAGGAGTGTAAACCACAATAAATGGCTACACCCTTTGTCTGAATACACAGAATTCTATTACAGATCCAGTTTTCTATGGATTACTGATTTACTAATGATTTACTAGTGGTCATTCTCACTGGAGGCAAGATATAGATTATGGAGGATTTGCTGAACAATCAAAATCCATTTACAGTTTATAACTTATTTAGTTTATTTTTGGTTATTTTTAGAGCTTTTTTTAAGAATGATTCTGTGACTGTCTTTGTTTCCTTTTTTAATCCTTTTATCCCCAGCGTGTCCTCTTATTCCCCATGTGGAAGTCACTGTATCTGCTGTCCTCAGTTGTTATCAGACAGAATTCCTTATTCTGTAATGATGTAATCCCTTTGATATAGCTTGTTGCCATTGGAAAGGCTCCTTCCTGTAATCACAACCAAAATAGAAATTTTTTTGGTCAAAACATTCCAGTTCCATTTTGGGTACACAGAATAGTTTTTGCTAGTTTCACTAAAGCAGAGGGTTAGTATTTCATTTGTTTCTTTCTACCGTGTTAACCCTGCTTGTCCCACCATGTCCACTATATGTTAATTTGTTTTAGAGCTAGTAGCACTATCCATACCACTCAACCTCTAAGTACTAGAAAAGTGGACAAAGCCAGAAATAATGGGGGGTCAAAGGCCCAAAAATAAGGACAGGTTTTAAATATTGCTCCTATAAACCTAGAAAGTTGTTAGAATAACAGATTTTGCATTTCTGTGCATTTTCTGAAGGATATGAATTCTGAAGCTCAAATGCCTGTCATTGTTTACTATTATTTAGTGACTTTGATCATGATTTGCCAGAATTCTGGGAAAATCTGGGCAGTTGAAAGGTATCAGCATCTGAAGCAAACTGACACTCAATGGCTCCATTAGTATAATTCTGTTCAAATGGATCCTTTCCAGCATCAATAACCATTCCTCCTTCATCAACGTCATCAGTCCAGTATTTGAACACTATGAGTTTGTGAGAAGTTTGTATTCAGGAATTAGCTTGCAATCAGTGATGGCTACTGGATTGTACTGTTTATCTGCTAAAGTGTTTTTTTTTTTTCTATTTACGTTCTACAGTTGTTTGCAGGTGACAACAGTCTGCTGCTAATTTTTTTCTTGTATTTGTATCCTACAAGAGTATGTAACAAATTATGTTTTCAGCTGAGAGCTTAGTCATTTTTTTTCTTTATATTAGCCTTAAACATATCATCAAAGAACAGATAGACTTTTATCAAAATAGTTTTGCTCATCGCCCATTTCATATGAAATTCTATCAGATCAGTTTTGTTTTAATATTTATGGTTTGCATTTGTATTTATAGGTTCATAGGTGTGTACTAGACTAATGGCCCTGGAGCCTATATAAGCCTAGCCTAAGAAGATTTCCTGGCATAATGCCGCCCAAAGTTAGTTCACAGTACCCCTGTCAAGCAAGGCCACTGAAGTGATCCCCTGGGTGAACTTCCTATTGCCCACCCACTCGTCAAGATTTCTCTTAAAGAGGGTTAGTGAAGTGCTCTGCTTGACGTGAATGGGAGGTTTGTTCCAGAGTATGGGAAGTCTCTGGGTTAGGAACCTGTCCCTCCAGCATGTTCTGTTTATTGTGGTAATGAGGTTAAGGTCCCTGGAGCATGTGGCATGGATGGATTGGGATTTCTTTAGGTGTAGCATATCTAGCAGCTCTGTGTCAGACATGGCTTTGTAGGTCAAGCAGAGATCACCTCTAAGTAGGCAATAAGAGACACAGTATAGCTGGAGTTTTTCTTGAGTCTGTCCATGTAGGGCATGTATCTAAGGCCTAAGATCCTCTTAGTGAGGTATTTTTGTGGCCTTTCCAGTTGTTGTAAGTGTCTTGTGAGGTACATACCAAATGAGGTGTTGTATTCTATAATAGGTCTTGTGAGGGAAGAGTAGAAAGGGATTATGACCTCTTTCGTCCTGGATGAGAAACCTTTTGTAATGAGATGTGCCACATAGAAGGACATCTGACTACAGTGACAATGTGGTTATCAAAGGAAAGGTTGCTGTCAACCTGTGTCCCCAGGTCTCTTATCACACCTTCAGTGTTTAGTGGGCTACCGTCTATGTGGTAGTTCATGGGCACCGAATTTTTCCCAAAGGGAATGACAATGCACTTTTTGGCATTGAGCTTAAGGCCATGGCTCTGACAGCAGTCATTGGTGTCAGTGAAGCCTTTTTGTAGAATGTCTACATCAGTTGGAGAATCAATAATAACTTGGTCAGCCAGTGTCCCTTTGTGTTGGCTTGAACTTCAGAGAAGTAGATGCCAAACAAGAGAGGACCTAGAACCAATCCCAGTGGGACACCACTTGTAACTGATCTGTAGTCAGATTTGGAGTCAGCTAATTTCATAGTGTGGATTCTATCAATGAGCCAGTTGGCAACCCATCTTATTACACAGAGGTTTATGCTTAGTTTAGTGAGTCTATCTATGATTCCTGAGTGAGGGATGATGTTGAAGGCCTTGGCAAGATCTAGGTAGGCTGTGTGAACTACCTTGCTCTCATCCACAGCTCTGGTGACAGACTTGAAGAAGTCTATCAGGTTGAGTAGGCATGATCTACCTTTCATAAACCCATACTGTGTGGGGTCCAGAGTTTGGAGATTCCCTATGTCCTTATTTATAAGGTCTGTGATGATGCACTCCATAGTCTTACATATCAGACTGATCAGGCTAATAAGGCAGTAGTTCCCAGGGTCTGTAGTCGCTCTCCCTTTGTGTAGTGGGATGACCATAGCAGTGCACCATTTGGTAGGAACAAAGCCTGAAATGAGGCTGTGATTGGACAGGGTACTCAGGTGTGGTGCCAGTTCACTTTGTAATTCATGTAGAACACAGCCAGGGATATTATCAGGTCCCATTGAAGCTGTATTCTTGGCTTTGGACAGTGCATTTTTTACCTGTGTAGCTGTGATAATAGGGACTTGGCATTCCTCAGGTATTGTGATAGGCCCTTTATGGGGTGAAAGGGGGTAAGGTTCGCACTCAACCTGTCAGCCAATATGTTGGCAATATCAGTTGATTCTGTATATGTATTGCCATTGTGCTGTAACTCAGAGCAGATCTGAGTATTGCCATGTAGATTCTTGACATAACTATAGAATGCCTTATGGTTGTCTTTAGAATCTGCAGCAATTTTGTTTTCATAGTTAGCTTTATAGAGGATTTGATGATGGATCTCAGTTTTTTGCTGAGGCTAGTAGGTTTATATGTTTACTGCTCTAGTGATCAGGTGCAGAGACTATTATGTATTTTCTATAAGTTTATCTATATGTCCCTACTCCAGTTTTTCATGTAAAAAGAAAGCTTTCCGTAAAAGTATTATATAATTGTGACATCATTATGGATTGTGGTTACTTAAGGGTAGATATTGGTCCTTGTATTTATGGATAAATGACAATACACATGCCTGCCGATGGTTAGCCTATTGTAGTTTCCTGCTTTATTGTGTAATGTCAAGAACATTAATAGAGCTTTGCTTGATTGCTCTAGATCTGGACATATAATGCCCTGCCTACCATGATATCATAACCTGATTATGTTGTACAGATGTATGTGCTCTTAAAATCCTTAAGCTATAGTATCTAAAGCTGTATGGTTCTGGAAGGCTTACCCTTGGGAAATCTGTGCATGATGTGGGTCAGACAAACATTGACCTCAGATGTCACTATTGTGGGGAAATAAGCACCTTTATTGTTTTTAGATGATGTCCTGTTAGCCTCAAGTGACTGCAGTCTCTAGCATGCACTGGAGCAATTCTCTGCTGAGTGTTTAGCAGCTGAGATGAAAATCTGCACATTCAAATCAGAAATCTTGGTTTTCTTTCAGAAGAGACCAGATTGCAATCTCAAAGTAAAATGGAGCAGTTACCTAATTTCAAGGGGTTTACGGACTTTTGGGCCTTGTTTAGAAGGAATGGTAGAGGGAATCAGGAGAATATCAAAGCAGTGGTAGTAATACTGTGGGCATTATCCTAGACTAGTTTTGTGAAGCAAGAGCTGAGTCATAGGACAAAAGACTCTGTTTACCTGTTATTTCCCTTTGCCAGTCTCACTTGCAGTCATAAGCTTTAAGTAGTTTCTAGAAGGATGAGATTCTTTATCTAAGTAGTGGAAATGAGTTTTGATGTCTGCGTAGTGTACTCTTTTTCCATGACATAGTGAGGAGCTCAGTCATCAATAAGGACCTTGGGGTATGATACCTCTCAACTGTACAGATTTTTGCAGAATGTCGAGATTTTTGCTTAATATTTTTGTTTGTTCTTCATAAAATTTGTGGTTTTCTTAATTTATGTGGGAAATCAGTGAGGACTGAATTCACTAAGTAATAACAGACATTTGATTTTCAGGCTTCATATCCTTCAGAAAATGTACTGTAATACAACTTTTATTCTAGCAATTTTCTAAGTTTAAAAGTGATACATTTAAAATTTATCCCTATTTTTGGGGCTTTGTCCCCCAATTAATTTTGGCTTTCTCTAGATTTTTTGTGCTAAGAGATTGGGAGCTATGAGTAAGATTGCTGCTCAACTATGCTGACAGCAGTCAGTTGTTCAAATGTCTAATTTGCTAAACATAGTAATGTGCTGGTCCAAGAGAAAATGTTCCAGACATCACCTGTATATGTAGAACAAATAAATATGCATTGGCTCTTTGAAATTCAAAGTTCTTCATTTTGGACACAGTGACCTTGGGGTCCATACCATTAGCAAAACAAATAAAAACTCTGGTATGATTATTCTAAAAACAATGAGAGAAAGCTGTAGAAGCAACAAATATAATATATTTTTTTGTTTTATCTGTTTTGTGCCTCTCAGCCAGCCATTAGCTCCCCCACCTTGCCATACTGGTCCTGTTATTCCTCCAGGGTGAAACTCCCACCCATTGTTCCAGATTAGGGCAAGAGCCATGCAGCTCATACATTCTTCTACTGGTGTGAGAACATTAAGATTCATTTATTCCCAGGTGGAGAATAGGAGGTGGGTTACTGTGCAAATTAGGCCTTGCCTCCTTCTCGTCCTGCCCTAACCTGTTCCTTTGGCAGCTGGTGAACTCCACATATGTCTCTTCAGTAGGGAAACTCAGAGAAGACCTTTCCCTGCCCTGGGCTGTTCCCTGGCTTTTATGTGATATGTAATCTCCCACACATGGCTGTTACTTGCAGTCCTTTAACCCTACAGATAGAATCAGTGGTGAAAGGTGTACAATAACTGTTTCACTCATGGTTAACCAAGCTTCCACCCACTGTTGACTCACTTCCATCCTAGTCTTCCTCAGTCCTTCATTTGTCTATGCTGCTAGATGAATCCAGGTAAACTCGGTCATAGTCATAAATTTATATATAACATATGATCGAGACCATGTTGTAATTTTTTTTATGGAAATAACTTTATTAACAGATCAATAACCCTATAGGGTTGTTATATTTTGTGCATTTTCCCATGCATGGTTTATTTCATTGCTTCCCTAGTGGCTGGCCAATTAATACCAACTAATTAGCAAAACCAACTTTTAAACCTTAAATAATGTCTGGGTACAGCTTGGTACTAGGATTGCATTTTTATTTGTGCCACTTTTTAAGAAATAATAAAATCTATTTCAACAGTCTAACTATCATGACATAACTGATAAAAGCAGCATAGCAGATCCAATACATTTTTCTCCACATTTCACATACTTAAATATATTTCCTTCTTTTTCTCAATAATGTTTACTAGAGGTTCAATCAATAATAAACAATAATAAATTCTCAATAACAATGAAAGTTATGTTAATATCAAACAGTGTAGAATATGAATTGATTCTTTTCTGAAAAGGAAGAAAAAAATATCTTAACTAACAAAGCAGCTATCTACAAAGGGTGTCTATATATGTTCAATTAAATACATACATATACATTCCAATGTATACCACAGTTCAGTCATTGTTTATTTGAAAGTTCCATTAGTCCTTTCCACGAATTATATGAGGAAGTGATTCTTGTGGTCCTTGTTCTTATTGTAATGATTTCCAAATGACTAACTTCTGAAAAGAGTTTTCTAAATTAATTAAAAGAGGGAACCATATCACTTTTCCAGTTTCATATTATTACTTTTCTTGCAATTGACAATATGCTCCATAAAATTGGATATTTCACCTTTGCAACACAATCAGGTATTGGAGCATTAAAGAGAATAAAGGATTTGGGCAATATAAACTTGTCAGAGAATAAAGCCTGTAAAAAATGATTAACTTTTTCCCAGAATGTTTTAATTTTCACACTTTCAAAGAATATATGTTCCCAACCAGCTTTCTCATCTGATTTTCATCTCCAACAAGTGATTTTGGATTTAGATATCATTTCTATTTAATATGGTGTATAAAATGATCTATGTATATATTTCCATGTGAACAGTTTCTATTTAAGTGAAGATGTTGTTAATTTAGATGATTTTAGTGTTAATTGTTTATCTTCTTCACTTAGGAATTCTTTGTTTATATTATTAAGTAGTTCCAGTCTGATTCTTTAATATATTGTATTTCTATTTTTATCGTTTTATATATTTTAGATAATATATTAATAGTCTCTATTTTGCATTCTGTAAGGGTCAATAACAGTTCAATGAACTTTGGGATGGATTTTTTAACTGTAGGTTGCATAATCTCTATTCTGTTTTCAACATATTGTATACAAATTTGAACATTCAACCAAAATTATTTCCCCATATTAAACTTATCTAGTACATATAGGGCTGATGAAGTATTTTCTTTGTGCATCAGTTGGGACCAATATATTAGATTTTTTTTTAAAAGTTTTCATAACCATCTCATTGGAAGAAGTGATATTGTTTTGTGTGTGGGCTACTGGAAAAATGAGCAACAACCATGCTTTAAATGGTGGATTCTTGAGTAAAAAGATTCTAATTGTTTTTATTGTTATATTAATTATGTCTTAGTTAGTTTTAATGTTAGACTTGTTTATAAATTCTTCTTTTAGTAACCAAAACATGAAGTTTTGGGAAGTAATACATTTATTTGGACATATCAAAAATGTAGATTGAGTTAGAAAATGTCCAAAGATGGATTTCTATTTAGCTATATAACAGACATTTGACCATAAAATTATTGTTTTGGTGATAGAAGCAATGGAGTATAATTCTAGGTCTGGTAAACTAATACACCCATTTGTCCAGTCTCTGAGGTGGTTATTTATTGAGTTAAATTTCTTTATTATGGTTTTGGGTAGGGGTAAAGAGAGAGAGAGAGATTGTACTATATATAAAATTTTAGGAAGTATAATCATTTTGATAATTGAAAGTCTTTCATCTGTAGTAAATAAATGTGTATTCCAATTGCTTATAAGGCTTTCAATATCTTCTAGACTCGATTTGTAATTGATATCTATTATCTTTTTAATGTTTTCTGCAATGACTATTCTTAAATACTTTCATCAAATCTATTTCATTCTTGATTCCTCATATTCCTCCCAATAACTTAGTTTACACAATGTTCTTATTAGTTCCATTATGGACCGTGTTCATATCCTATATATGTCATGATGTCTAAAAGGAGTGTCTTCCCATTTACAGCTAGTGCTTTTCAGGGTCACAACTGTGTCAGGATGCATTTTTTTTGCAGTTTTGATTAAATAAGTAAATAAGCAATGATGTGTTCATGTAAGGCATTAGTCGGACCACATTTTGAAAACTGTGTGCAGTTCTGATGACATTTTAAAGAGACATTGGACCTTTGGAAAAGGTATAGAGAAGGATAGCTTTATCTGTTGTCATACACCACACCTATCTGCAACAATGCAATCACGTACTAGGAAACCCGCAACCAATAACAATGAAGTAATATACTTTGATCATTGTTTCTTATACTTTTTATAGACAAGTACTAGGCTAGCTGCCCTTGTAGGCCGTTTTAAGCCTAACCAATTTTACTTCAAAGGTGAGAATCAAACCCTATACCTTTTATCTTTAAGGTAAACAACTTAATCATTATGCCAACCACTTATTCCTTCCACTGTGAGTAGTCACAATTTCTGTAACATAAGAATTCATAGCATTATTCATATTTCCAAAACCATAAGAAGAAGCGCTATACTATAATGAGCAACTGCAATCCTTTACTTGTATTTATGTTGTATGGTCTTCTCCAAGAAATCCACTAATACCAAAGCAATTTAAATACCTAAAATGTATAAATCATCTCCCAACACATGAAAAATACATTTAGGAATGGCAGTAACAATTTTACCTATGTAACTTATTGAACATTGCTTTGCTAAAAATATTAGGTGGAGTTACTGAACCAAACTCAGAGATGAATCATAAATTCACATTGATGATTAAGATGAAATTAATATGTTCTATTTCAATGGGCCATAAATTATCTTAAACTGTACATGAACTACTAAAAAATCTGCTACATAATTAGTTTGTATTCTATAAATCAGGTTTTGTAGCCATTTCTGGAACATGACTTAATAGTGCAATAATAGACAAAAACATAGCTCCTCTAGGGTATGATACCCTAAGATATGACAGGAATCACAGTGGTGCAGGATATGTCACAATTATATTTCTTTATAACTTGACCTGCTGCATATCGGATAAGAAGAATGATCTTCATACTGATGACCTCTGCAGTAGTCTAAGCTATATGGAGTTATATCCTGCAAGGATATAATAGCCAGCCAGCATCCGAAGTTTCAGGCACCTTCCACGTGCCCAAACTGTTAGTGAGCTCAAGCTGAGCAGACTAAAAAGATAGGTTTATGTACCAAACCCTTCATTGCTTTCCTGCTGTCAAAGAGGATGCACCTCTAAGACTTTTGAGGATCATTGGGCAGCTTGTGCTGCAGATAAGTTCTCTTTCGGGGGGCAAACCTTCCTATTAAAAATGTTTGATACTTTCCTGTTCAGGAAAATTATTTTAGAGCTAGGAGTTTGTGTTTTAATGGACTGTCATGAGACTGTATTGTACATTTAAATGTGAGTGCTCTTTTTTCATATCAGTTTAAAAGTTGTTTAACATATTTAAAACTATTCTTCTGTGGAAAAATTGTGTTTATTTTACTTTTGTGTGGCTGGCAAAATGTTTTACTGTGCTTTTTTACTAAATATTTCTGTGAAAAAAAGTGACTTTTTAAGACTTTACATTTTTCTGCGTTTTGCTGCTTGTTTTCTCTGGGAAAGAGGCACCATTTTTGGTTTGAACACAGAACAAACTATCGGTCCCACTGTCAATACTTCTTCCACACACAAAAAGAAAAAAAATTAAACAAACAGCCTTTACCACCATAGCAGGATTGGAATTTGCCTCAGCCACAGGTGGGTTACTCTGCTGTGGTCATTAGTTGCACCAAAGACTTTTACCCAAGTTCCCTCTAGTGCAGCTACTATGGACTGGGGGTTATTCACATCCTATGCAGCTGTTGGGGTCCCCAAGTGGGCAAGGAAGAGCCACTTTTGTTGGCCCTGGGAGAGGGAACAGAGAAGGCTTCCTTGTTTTTCAGAATGTCGTATCCATCCCTGAGGAAGCTGCTGTTGCCATTAATAACACTGCTGACCCCATTTTTCCTATCAAAAAGAAACAGAAAACTAAAAATGTATCTATCCTTCCTCAGGTTTCCCTGGACAGGAGTAATTTACTGGGCCTGGGTCAGGGTTTAATTCAGGCTATTTATCCTTATTAGACCATACTTTCTAGTAAAAGAAAGAGGCTCTTCTTGAAGAGATTCAAGATTCTGAATGTGGACAAAAAGTTGAAGAGACAGATTACAGGGTTTTCTCCCTGGAGTTCTAATTCAGAATCAGAGGACAGCTCAGTTTCTGATTTTCCCTTCCGTGTTTATCTTCCTCTGAGACTATTTCCAGAATGGCCCAGTATTTTCAATGGGAGAACACTGAGGTCCCTGAGAAAATACTATGAACTGTTAGAGGAGTTTCCAAAACATTCACCTATTCTTCCATCTTTGTCAGCTTTTGAGAATGTGTGGGTTACTACCAGGAATTTTTCTGGTTGTTAGCCAACAGCTCCTAAAAAGTTAGATAGGATGTATAAAGTTCTTCAGGCTTTTATGTGTTTATACTCGATTCCCAAAGCAGCTGTAGCTTTAGTTAATCGAACTACTGCTAAACGTTTAGTTAATTCGAATCCTCTCCTTTCTGATAAGGATGGGAAGACTGCTTATAAGTATCTGAAAAATGTGCATACCTCTGCAGCTTTGATTTTCACAAATTTGAAATGTCAGACTCATGTTAAGGTTTATTCTGACTAATTGTGAAAGTAAGAGGAATGTTTTGTCTTCAGTTTTTTCTTCTGAGGAAAAATCGGCTTTAAATAATTCAATTTCTTCTATTGTACAAGTCACTACTCATTGTTTACAAAGGGTGTATAAATCAGTTAATACTTATTCAAGGGCTTTAGCCACTGGCACTTTCTTGAAGCAATTCATTTGGCTGATTTCTTAGAACCTTCCAGATAATGAAAATGAGATTTTAAATTCTCCATTTTATAAAGATTTAGTTTTTTGTCCCTGATAAAAAGTGTGATGAGACTGCTAACTTGATACACGGCATCCCTAAGATTTTTCAGTCCCCTTTTCCAAATTTTCTAAGGAATTCTCTAACAACTAATCCAGTTTTGGCAAAAACAAAATGCAGGGAAACAGATGTATAGGAAGAGATGGCAAGATGGTTGCATAAATAATTCAGGAACCCTCCAAAACCAATTACAGTTTAACAAGTCAGAATGACTAAGAGACCTTGTCTAAATCTCATCCCCACTCTGGCATTGTTTTTTTTCATCCAGAAAGTCTGAATCGCCACTTCTGTCTATGGCAATAGATAGGCAAATGCATTCTGAAGATCATTCATCAAGGTTAGAGATTAGAGTGGGAGGATTTTTTTCCTTTCACTTGTCCTTCATCACATTCTGTCCCAGAGTGACAGATCCAGTTCCAACATCCCAGGTTGGAAAAGTTTTTCTTTAAGGATATTTTTAGTGCTACAAAAAGAAAATAATTGGAAACCAGTAATGGATTTTCATTCCTAAACCTATTTGTGGTACTGCAAATGTTCAAATGCTGTCACTTACCAGCCTGGTACCTCTCCTTCTGTATTCAAGTTTATAGTAACTCTAGTTTTAAAAGATGCATATCATCACATCTCTATTCATCTGGACTTCAGATGTTTCTTAAGGTTCTGTGTGTCTGGATCACATTATCATTTCTCTGCCTTACCACATGGACTGTCTACTGAACCGGCAGTGTTCACAAAGCGTTTTGTTCCAGTTATAACTCATTGCAGACCTCAGGGTAGCCACGTTTCCATATTTAGAAGACTTGCAGAGTATTTTGCAAAAAAAAAAAAAAAAGAGAGCATTCACACAGGACTGTGTTCCTGGGGTGTCAGTTTAAAGAACCTTTATTCCATAGAAGCAAACAGATCTATACCTAGATCTGTTTCTTAGGTTATCCACTCAGACTTAAGCCACTAAGATGGAATACCTCAGGATTTTGTGTCTCGTGGCATCTATGATTTTTATGATATCTCTGACAAGACTCTACATGAAAATGATACAATGGTATCTCATGTCTTTTTGGTCCCAGTACCAACATCCTTTGACTTTTCACATCCCACTGTCAGGGTTTGTCAGAAGAGAAATCACTTGGTGGACACAGCCAATATACTCAAATCTGGGTCTCCCCTTCTCCCTCCTTGTTCCAAAGCAATCAGTCACTACAGATGCCTTGGACTTGGACTTTTCTTGGAGAGCAGTTTCATGAGGAATAAAAACGCAAGGTGTATGGAATGCCAAGAACAGAAGCAAACACATAAATATAAAGCAGATGTTTGCTCTGATTCAACTCTCTGAATCATCTTTGGTCCCCAGGACCTCTTCAAGTTGTGACAGGCAATACCACAATCATGTGGTACATCAACAAGCAAAGGGGAACCAGGTCATACTCGCTTTGCAGACTAAACATTTTAGCTTGAGATATAGCTTCACAGCACAATTTCACTCTACAGGCATTCTACATCATGTTAGCGTAAAGCTGTGTGGCAGACAAGCTGAGCAGGACAAGGGCAGGCCCTCACAAATGGTAACATCATCGGGGAGCTTCCAAGATTTGATACATTTGTGGGGAGTTCCTCAATTAGACCCTATTGCCTACTCTCTGAACAATCAGCTGTTAAATTTCTGCTCCAAGACTCCATTCAATAAGGCTTGGAAGACAGAAGTCTTTTCTTTTCCTTAGCCGGAAATGTTCCTGTATGCTTTTCCACCCTTTCCACTGATATCCAGGGTATTTCTGAAGATTCAGAAGGAATATCCAAAGATCATTGTGATAAATCTCTTCTGGTACAAGCAAGAGTGGTTCTCTCTTCTTTTGGAAATGACCAGGAGCAATTACCACAAGCTACCTCACAGACTGGATATATTCACATAAGATCAGAGGTGTTTGATACACCCCATCTCCAATGAACTCCAATTGACTGTCTGGGTGATAGAGTATTAATTCTTCTTAAGCACCTGTTTTACTGAGGACATGCAGTATGTACTAATGGAGACAAGAAAGCCTACTACTAGAAAATAATATATTAGCAAATGGAAAAGGTTTTGTAGTTGATGTCAACAACATAATCAGCATAAATTCAGGGCTAGTTGTTCTCTGTTATTGTAATATTTGTGTGAGTTACTATCCTATGGCCTTTCTTTCTCCTCCATCAAGGATCATTTATTGTCCAGTTCAGCATGTCTGCCCATGGATCCTTCTTTTTCAATACATTCTCATATTAAAATGTTTTTGAAAGGGGTCTTGCATAAGAGGACTCCTACAAAACCAGAAGCTCATCCTTAGGATCTTAATTTTGTGTTAGAGAACACTTACTGCTTTTGAACTAGCTAAGTTGACTGAATGAGGTTCTTAACATGGAAGCAGTTTTACTGATTGCTCTGACCTCTGCATAAAGGGTATCTAAGTTGCCAGGTCTTATGGTGAGTCAACCCTAATTAGTTTTCAACAGACAGAGTGTTTCTTTTCTTTTATGCCTAAATGGTATCTAGTTTATTTTAAGTCAAACTATTCATCTCCCTGTTTTTCTTCCTGAACCTAAAAATTAGGGAGAAAGTATTCTCCATACCTTGGATGTCCACAGACAACATAGGTACTATCTTGGCTGAACTAAATGTTTCATATCATTGGATCAATCATCTATTTCTTGTGAAGGTAAGGAGAAGGGACAGCAAGTGTTAAAGCAGACTAAATTCATATGGTTTTCTAAGCCTATTTCCTTTTATTATACTCACTGCTATAAAACGATCACAGTCAGGGTCAAGCCCCACTCCACCAGGGCCTTGGCTTCATATAGGATGTTTTGAAAAGGGGTGGATCCTAGAAGGGCTGGATCCTAGAAACTTTCTAGAAGCAGCAACTTGATCCTCTATACAAAGCAATACAATCTTCATTCTCTGGGTCTGGATCAGTCTTTGCTTGGACCATTCTCCAGCATCTCCTGGACTTTTCTTCATTCAGCTCTCAAAGTTTGTAAACTATGGTAATCTACCATATAGCTATGGCTACTGCAGCAATGATCAATATAAAGACCATAGTACAGCGGTGTAAGTAAACTTTCCATAATTACAGATGTTCAAATGATCACTGCTACAGTAGCTGCTCCCTCCCTCAACCCCCCTTGTTTCTTTGTGTGTTGTTTTTGCCAGAGTGTGGATTTTTATTTTTTGTTGTACCTAACATTGTCCTTTCGGGGCTCAGCCTCCCTCTCTCTGTTGGCAGAAAAGCTTTGAAGGGCTTAGCACCCAAACTTTCATTCTGATCATCTCAACTCAAGCTAATTAATGGTTTTGGCATGTAGAAGGTGCTGTGAAACTTTGGAGCTGGTCAGCTGTTATATCCTTGCAGGATATAGCCCCATATAACTTAGGCTACTGCAGCAGTGATTATTTTAACATCTTCTATTATGGTAAGGTTACTTACTCAACTGCACTTTCCATAAACTGAGAGCTGGGAATGTATATTAGTCAAAATAAAACTTAACGTTGCTGAAGTGCTAACTATGGCCTTCTTCCATGTCCCCATCAGACTTCAGCATAACAGTTACTGTGTATGTGATATGCTAGGTGATATCCAGGGTTACCACATTTCCGAAGAGACAGAGGGAAAAAAAGTTCTTTCATGCAGAACAGCAGGCAGTTCCACATTAAACAGAAGTGGCTCCACTTTGCAATTTATGCTTGGCCTGTGTACCATTATACGAGCCAATTAAAAATCACACAGCAGAGCCACTTCTGTTCAATGCGGAACAGCTCTCAGCAGTCTGTTGTATAATGAATACAGAGGTACTGCTATGGGGTGGTCCATGTAGGACAGCCATTTTAG